>NC_077222.1:47725555-48025555 GCF_024763615.1 Phlebotomus papatasi
CTTGGCGCACCCGAGACACAAGCATTCGGATAATCGATTTCGATGGGATCAATTTCTCAGCCGAAGGCAAACGGAATGGGAAAAAGATTGTTTAATCCCGTGCACGAAGACAGAAAACGTTCTAAATAATTAAAAGAAATTATTCTAATGCTATTTTGTGTAAGAAAAAGCATTAGAATAATTTTTTTTTGCAAAACTTTTGCTCTCGGCTCTTGGCGCACCCGAGACACAAGCATTCGGATAATCGATTTCGATGGGATCAATTTCTCAGCCGACGACAAACAGAATGGGAAAAAGATTGTTTAATCCCGTGCACGAAAGCAAAAAACGATGTAAATAATTAAAAGAAATTATTCTAATGCTATTTTGTGCAAGAAAAAGCATTAGAATAATTTTTTTTTCAAAAATTTTCCACTCGGCTGTCGGTGCACCCGAGACACCAAAGCATTCGGATAATCGATTTCGATGGGATCAATTTCTCAGCCGACGACAAACAGAATGGGAAAAAGATTGTTTAATCCCGTGCACGAAAGCAAAAAACGATGTAAATAATTAAAAGAAATTATTCTAATGCTATTTTGTGTAAGAAAAAGCTTCAGAATAATTTTTTTTTGCAAAATTTTTCCACTCGGCTGTCGGTGCACCCGAGACACCAAAGCATTCGGATAATCGATTTCGATGGGATCAATTTCTCAGCCGACGACAAACAGAATGGGAAAAAGATTGTTTAATCCCGTGCACGAAAGCAAAAAACGATGTAAATAATTAAAAGAAATTATTCTAATGCTATTTTGTGTAAGAAAAAGCTTCAGAATAATTTTTTTTTGCAAAATTTTTCCACTCGGCTGTCGGTGCACCCGAGACACAAGCATTCGGATAATCGATTTCGATGGGATCAAAATCCCAGCCGAAGGCAAACAAAATGGGAAAAAAATAGTTTAATGCCGTGCACGAAAGCAAAAAACGGTGTAAATAATTAAAAGAAATTATTCTAATGATATTTTGTGCAGAAAGAATCATTGGAATAATTAAATTATGTGTTGAACAGAAAATAATGGGTGTCGGGTAGTATTCGGCTCATTTCAGTTTTCTATATAGCTGGCTGAAGCCAGCCGAATGCTAGCCGAATATAAAAAAAATGTGCCCCACTAATGTGGAGCACAACCAAGTAGGAAATAAAATAATGTGAACAACATATTTTATTGATTATTGAATTTTTATTAATAGTTTTTTCCCGTTCCTACACATCCCAAACCGTTAAAATTTTTCCGTTATTTTTGAATTCAAACCCGGAGGGGAAAAGGCCTATTCAATCAGCTGACGGAGGGGAAAGGCCTATTCAACCAAATGTCATTCGGCTGAATAGGCCTTAGCCAAGACACAAACCTTCGGCTGGCCTTCGGCCAGCTTCAGGGAGGTATTTGTCTACTTCTATCAGAATTGTTTACACAAATCTAAATGGTTAGTTGAAGTTATTTTACAAAGGTGAATGCATTATTACATTTTGTATTATGTGAATAAAATTCACAAAAGTTTATCCTTGAATTTGACATGAAATACTCGTAAAACTATTTTAACCCTTTAACGACGAGACAGTTTTCGCTGACCGAAAACAATAGAAATAAAACCGTTAAACAAAACTTGTAAAACGTCTTACATCTAACTTCGAAAAGCCAATAGAGTCTGGATTTCGTGTATTTTTTTTTTGTCTCTATGAACGATAGGGGCAAAAATAGCCTAAAAATTTAAGTAATTTTTCTGACGGTATTAATGATTCATAATTTTCACTCTATCGAAAAATATTCTGTTTGTGTATTGTATAGTTTCCTTTTTCAATAAGGTTTTGCTTTAAAAAAAAAAACGAAGTATAAAAAATAATTAAAATCAATTTTCAATATGAGAATTTAAAAATTCGCAATTTTTGAGCTTAAATATTTGTCATATTGCAAATAGGTGAAGACTCGCAAAAAATATCCTAGATTCCTTAAACCTTCTACTTTGCAATTACGTATAAACATAAGAAAAATATAACTTTAGGTACTCAGGAAAAATTATTTTCTTTATGGGACACCGGTGTTCCAATCGTCCTTAAAGGGTTAAATGTCATCAATTTTAAAGCAGCGTAAACTAAAATATTACCATTTTCTACAACTTTTACTGGAAATGTAATGAAACATCGTTATGCATATAAAATGCTAAAAAAAGATAGCCTATGTTTCCAGAACCAAAAAAAAACTTTCTGTAGTCTTATCGGATTGTATTGTCACCGGATATTGTAGGAAGGCAGTAAATTTGAGCAAAATTGAAGTATAAAATTATCAGAAGAATATATTTCAAGATTTGATAATAAACCTATAAACTTTTCAATCTCTATTAAATTAAAAATTTTGGCAAAGCTTTGCGAAATTCACGAACTTGTGACTTCGATTCTATACCCTCAGAAGTACTCTCGCATTATTTGTCATTACAGATTCTCAACCGTTTTTAAACGATTTATAAATAACAGAATCGCCCAAATTCCCAAAATAACTGAGAAGCAATATAAATTGATTTTCGAGTAAATTTTTTTTAGCGGTTCATAACCGGTTTGTTACTGGTTTGGAACCGATTAGAACTTTACTATGAAATTGCAGGACTTTGCAAAGAAGCACATGAACCCATTGGTTTAGAAATAGATATACATTCTCTAGAGCCATTTTGACATTAAAAGTCGGTATTAAGAATGATTCTGCGGTACTTGCGCATGAACTTTAATGTTCGTCGTTACCTCTGAAACATATCCAAAATTGAAAAAAAAATAAATGACACGTTTTCAAACAATTTCAAAAAGCATGATCTTAGAGGGGAAGAGGTGCAGGGCGTGCACGGTTGGGGGAAAAATAAAGGACATGATAACGGTCGACTTCTGAAGGGGTCGCCGCAAGTTCCAAGTCGTTATCTTTAATCGTTTGGCTTATAGAGGTGGTAAGCTGCGGACCCGCGTGCCATCACAAAATTGGAAAATTCAGATTTCCAAAATTTTACCGAAATATAAACCCTTTCGGGGGTACGGAGTCGGAATATATAACTGAAAATCTATAGATTATCACTCTGTGGACTATAATATTTAAAAAATCACTACATCAGAAAGATTTTGGAAGAAAAAATGTTGACTATTATTAGTAAACGTGTAAAGCAATTTTATTTGAAATGTTTTAGCTCAATTAAAAAAAGGGAATATTATCAAAGGTAAAAGAAAAAAAAGAGGTATGGTAAAACGTAGCAGCTTTGAAAGATGCTCAAAAGCCAAAAGTCGTTTTCCATCATTGTCCAGATAGAATAATAATATTATATAGCGATGCAATTCGTAAAAATAACTTCGTAAGGTAAAGTTGAATGTTTGATGGTGAATTTCTATAAAATAGTCGTATTTATTTATGGAATTCGTATCCGTATATGATTCGTATTTATTTATGGAATAATTGACCTATTAATGTTAGACCATACGCCAAATATTAGTGCAAATATAAATAAATTGAATAAATAACTCTATCAGTCGAATTGAGGAACCGGTAGACTTGAGGGAACTTTACCTTATTTACGAAATTGCAAAGTTTTTTTTGCACTTATTTTTTTGTTTACCGATTCATAAGCGATTTTAATCGATATTTATTGAGTTTCCGTTATAAAGTAATTATTAATTTATATAATCGTTATAAAACCATTTGAAATTGGTCAGGAATTCCAAAATCTTTCCAATATCATTCCCATGATCCTAAACTTTTTTTTTTCTTTAACCCAACTTAGAGAAAGATTCTAACTCAGATGCTATTTATTAGAAAGTTTATGCTTTGTCTTTTTTTGTTACTGAAGTCCTAAAAATTAGATAATTAATTATTTAAAGAATACATTTAGAAAGTTTTATATGCAATATTTGCACGATAATTCAATAATAAGATAGTCGTCTTCATAACTCTCTTAATTAATGAAGAATCTTTTACAATAAAATAAAAGCGAAAGAGAAACTTCAAATAATGCTCAAATGATTCTCTAAATTAGAAGCATGAAAAGTTTATGTAGCGCGGAATTTGCTTCATCTGACACTCACTTGATCTCTTGACTTGTTTCTGCCCCCAAGTTGCTAAAGATAATTAATTTCTGCATTAAAAAAAATGTATTCAATATTCTTTCATAAATTTACTAGCATATTTTATGCTTAATCTTTGCAAAAAAAAAATTTGCACATTTAATGCTGTGTGTCTAATAGGTGATTGAATTAATTTTCAAAGCTATATTCATTATTTTTTTTAATAGATTGAGTTTTATAGTAGTAATTACAATAACACTAAATGGCATATAGTGCAAAATGTATTCACGATGATATCTTTTCATCAGTTTGAATTCGTCACTTGTTACGCTTCGACGGTCACCAATTTGGATCCTTCCGTTGGAGATTCTCTGTTTTCAAACACAATAAATTCCATTGAGAACTCTGGGGCACGATTATTTTAGATTATTATTTTATAACATATAAATGTTTGAATAAAGCAAATAAATAGTGAAACATTATTATGAAATCTACCAGGAGAAATCGATCTAAATCTCTTCCGTCGCTGGGGATTTACCGAATAGTGCCAAAAGTGAGTCAGTAGTTTAATTTTTGGAGAATCGTTTTTTTTTTGTGTCTGGGGAATTTCTGAGCAGGAAAAAATTAATTATTCGTAAATTGTTCGTCTAATCAAGATTAAACTAGACGAGGTGATAATTGCTTGCCTCTGCAAAGAAGAATGTAAATGAAAGTGAATTTTCTTTGTTGTTTTTTTCTTTTTTCTTCTCGAAATATATATTTGCTGTTGAGATTCTTAGTCCATTGGAGAAAATTACATGAGTCCGCTTTTATTAGACACTATCATGCAAAATCATTTAGCAGAACAAAAGAATGGATTTCATTTTAAGAAATGAAGTATATCGTGTGGTTGTACTTTGAATAATTACTTTCTCACGTCACTAGTAAGTATGAAAAAAAAAACGATGAATGAATGAGAGGCTACCAAAGTTCACAATAAAATTTAAGATTGTCATTTTGGGGTGATACAAGTGGCAGTTGATCGGTATAGAAAGAAAAAGTTGAAGATATAAAATGATATATTCTGCACCGTTTGCTCAAATAAATTTTAAAAATATATGATATTAGAAAAGAGTCCAAATAGTTTACTTCTTTGTGTGTAAATTTGCCAATGATGTGAAAGAGGCTAGAGAGGACAAAAAAATATATAGATATAGTAATTGACTTTCACCCAACTTCGTATGAATAATTTAGCTTAAAAATTGTACTTATGCCAATATGTATCTGAAGATGTTAATGCATCTTATACTGCTGACATTGCATTTTGATCGATGGTAATTTTCTTCTCTTGCATCAAGCCAAGAGTGAAACAACTTCGTGAACGCCTCCATGTAGCGAGCGAGATAAGAATTTATACCTGTGGTTTTAATACCCGGTAGGTTAACTAAAGCAATTTTGCAATTTTTCAATTGACCGCAAACTGTGCTGTTCAATTTATTTCTATTTTTCTTAAAATCCGACAAAATGACAAGTTCAAGGAAATGTCCCCATCGTGATTGATGATTGAAAAGTTAATAGTGAAGCCCACCGTCAAAGTCTCACATAGATGAGATTATAAGTTCAAGAAAGTGAAATAATTCACACAAAGAGAGAAATTATAATTGTCACCAATTGGTGAAACAATCAACTCAACATCCATCTTTTGTGTTTGCTCCCAAACAAGACGCACCATATAGAGGGAAAGGTAAAAAGTGGAACATTTATTGTTTCTCAATGGACATCTTGTGAATTTTAAAATTGAAGGTATAGCTTGAACTTTTTTTTTAAAGATGCTACATTGAAAGTGAGTTAGTAGATTTATGTATTTTTCGCATGTGGAGATGACTTAAAAATGATTCCCATGATATTACTTCTTGGAATTATTTTTTTTTTGCAAGAAAGAAACTGTCTTCAGAAATGTAATCAGCTTTGGCTAATGTGAGATGATTTTCTCAAATAAAAAAATCTCTTTCAAAACACTGGGAAATACACTCACAGTGGCATTAAAAAAGTCTCAATTTATCGCAAAGTTAAACAACAATTTGGTTTATGGACCATTTGTGTTTATTGAGGGTCAAAAAGTTATTTATTTAATTTTTAAATAAATTTAACTAAATACATAATGCACTAAAATGAACGGGAACGTTGATATAGAAAGTTCTGATGAAATGAAATTTGTCTTTATACGTCGTATAATTTATAAATAAAATATTTGAATTAAATTGATAAATATATATTTCTATTTTTTGTGTTCAAATAATGAATTGTTTTTTATTCTATCTAAAACAAACTAAAATATCTCAATGTCTTATTGTGTTATCACACTTGCGCATTAAAATTTTAATATGATTCACATTAATTGTCGCTTGTGAGAGTCCAAATGCGTAATTTGTGTGTTTGAATAATTTTATATTCAAAATTTTATCTATTTGTTGATAAAAAGGCAGACTTGGCCCGCAAAATTTGATATAAATTGATTTATAGCATTAATGCGATTTTCTCTTTAATTTTTTAATGTGAAAAATATTTATGTTTTAGGTAAATTTAAACATATTTTTGCAGGCCAAGTCCACTTCTTTATCAATAAATAGAAAAACCCCAAATATTAAGTGACTCAAAGACACAAATAACATATTTGGACGCTCACAAGCGACAATTAATGTGAATCACATTAAAATTTTAATGTGCAAGTGTGATAACGCCGTTATAGGCCTATGGCTTACATTTTTCCGGTTTCTCTAATGTAGTCTAAATCAAAGTTCTATTTTAGAAGAAAGTGTAATTGATTGCGGAGAACTCGCTTTAATTTGATCGAGAAATTCGCGGGGACTTGGAGGAACTCATAGACAAGCTCAAAGAATCCAAAAGGAACTTTCGGTGAATATAAGAAACCTAACGTCAAGGAATAACACGAACCCACCGAGATGCCCATGGGAAATGCTTTGATTTTTTTCAGGCAACCTGAAACTCTATCCACTTCGATTGTATGGTTTTCCCTTTGTTTTAATTCATTTTTTTATTATACGAAAATTACTTAGTTAGGGGGAGGTGGGGCTACTTTGAGCTGTGGCGCTACATTTTTATACGATTTTTTCGCTTATTTCTAAATGAAGCTGGTTCTTACAATTATTTTATTTTGATCCACATTTATTTTGTCCATCCCAATTACATCATGTTTAAGCCCAGTTTATATTAAAAATATGCGAAAAAATTATATAACAATCCAATTCCGCAGCTCAAAGTACCCTCATATCCCCCTATCTGTTATTATTAGTCTCTTGATATCGTTTTTGCAGCGTCTCCCATAAATCATATTGCAAGCTTTTAAACCAAACTCAGCTATATACTACCACAAGTAGCGTTTATTATCGATAGTCAATTCAATTGATTTAATTTTATAGCCAGAAATTCATTAAATAATTTTTCGATCGAAATTCAGCCTAAAATTATCATTAAATGAAAGTCTATAACATTTCCGTTTAATTTAATGTGGGTGTGCAAAATTAATATGTTGTTTGTATAGACGAAATTTGAGACAATCATCTACCGCATATCATTAAAAATGTGCATCTTAAATTAAGCAGTAAATATTCATTGATATTTTCGGATCACAAAATACATAAACTTAATCCAAATATAAACGAAAAAATAATATTAGTCATACAGGAAAATTCATAAAGGTTTTTTTTTTTGGCAGACTTTGCTTTTGTTATGTGACACATACATGACATTCTATTTCGTAAACATGTATTTGACATATCAATGAGAGTGAATGAAATATGTTTAAGCCCCTAGTTTAACTCCCATGAGAAGTTTCGAAAATATGTTTCCAAAACAAAAAATTATTGTACACAGGGAATTATTTATTATATATAATGCCCACCGCACTATAACCTTTGTTTGTAATTATGTTTTCAAAATTTCCTGTGAGAGTGAGCGAGACATTTCATTCACTCTTACTGAAATTTCAAAAACATGTTTACAAAACAACAGTTTTCGTTTGTAAATATATTTTCGACATTTTAGTGAGAGTGAAAGAGATCTAAATCTTAAAAAAGTAATGATAGTGCGTTGGGTATAAGAATGAGTGAGATAACTAGATCTAGATTTCACTAACTCTCGCTGGATTGTTAAAAATATGATTACAAAAGGCAAAATGCCTAATGCCCAATGCATAGTAAGATTTGTTTTATAAACATGTTTTTGATATCTCAGACTGAATGAAGCCGAGATCTTGTTATCTCGCTCTCTTTCATAGGATTTTTTTTTAAACATGTTTACAATCAAAAGTTTATGTGCGTTGAGCATAATATCCAAGCACAATAACTTTTGTTTTGTAAACATATTTTTGATACTTTTATAAAAATGAATGAGATTTAAATCTAATCATCTCGCCCGCTTTTATATATAGTTTCGAAAACATGTTTACAAAACAGAAGTTATTGTGCGTTGAGCATAATGCCCAGCACACAATAACTTTTGTTTATAAACATGTTTTCAAAATTTCCAATGAGATTGAATGAAAGGTAGATCTAGTCATCTAGCTCTCTTTCATAGAAAATGTTGAAAACATGTTTACAAACAAAATCTATTGTGAGTTGGGCATAATGCTCAACAAACAATAATTTTTGTGTCATAAACATGTTTTCGATATTTCAATGAGAGTGAATGAAATCTACAGTAATCTTGCTCATTTTTATATGCAGTTTGAGATACATGTTTACAAAACAATAGATATAGTGCGTTGGTCATAACGTCCTATACATAATCTGTTTTGTTTTGTAAACATATTTTAGAAACTGCCTGTGAGAGTGAACCCGATGATTAGATCTAGGTTTCATTCATTGTCATTGAAATGTTAGAAACATGTTTAGAATACAAAAGCTACTAAGTACACGGCATAATCTTCTTCGTTAAAGGAACTTTAATTTATAAAAAAAATTAATTAAAAGTTATAAGTTTATAAGTTCAAGTGTGCAAATGAAAATCTGTAACTTATTTTCCTAAATAACCATCTTACTTTATTAATAGAAATGTTGTTTAATGTGATACAGATATGTGTGCTCAGTCTAAATTGAATCAAATAAAAAATTACGTTTAAGGCTCTGAAAAAGAAAAATCAGGTAT
Source organism: Phlebotomus papatasi (assembly GCF_024763615.1). Lineage (NCBI taxonomy): Eukaryota > Metazoa > Arthropoda > Insecta > Diptera > Psychodidae > Phlebotomus > Phlebotomus papatasi. Next base: position 47,734,767 of record NC_077222.1, read on the forward strand.
TGAACTTAGACACACGTCTCTTTGATACTATAAGAGCGATTGATTATATTTTAATAATTTCCATAATCTTTTCATTGACCAAGGTCTATTAATCTTATAGTTCTATGTTGTTTTGGAATGTCCCTTTAGCTTGGCATATTACTTAACAAGCACTTCTACACATTATTATAATGTTACTACCGTAATTGTCTTAAAGTAAATAACAGAAATATATACCACTTACTGGTCTTCTTGTAAAAATGCCATCTAAATTATTTGCATACATTGTCTCTGAATGAATAGTAAATGTTGCAAAGAGAAAATTATTCAATTTCCCAACTATAATGTTTTAAATTTTGCAAAGCACGTCGCGAGAGACGCTTTTTGAGTGTCAAGTTCACGACTCAATAAGAAAACGATTTCTACTATAAAATTATAACTTGAGCAGTTTTCTCTCTCTTTAACCACGATTATCTCAAATAACAAGCACAAAGAGTGGTCACATTTTTTATCCATCCGTTTCCATTGCAAAATGCTTTTTCTGCAACATTTACGATGTGTGTGAAAGGTTTGGGTACTTTGGGTGGATGATATTTACAGAGAAAAATGAGGATGAGAGTACAATTAAAATAACTCCGTGAAAATAATCTAAGATATTTAGATATTTCTGCAATGAAATGAAATAAGGGAAAAACATTTTATACAGAGTGGATTTTGATAGCGGATGGTACTACCGTGTATAGTTTTCTTTTTCTCTTTACACTTTCCATCAAGAGACAGAAATGTTAAAGATAAGAAATAGAAGAATCTCGCCTCTTCTTTGCAAAGGTTCAACAACACTTTCTTAGAATGGAGATTGGCAATGTAGTCAATGAATGGGGAATAATATCTACTTACATATATGAAAATGCCCAAAGGGAGAGGTGTGTTGTGTGTTTGACAAATGTGACAGGAGAACATGGAAGTTCTATTGGCATCATCTTTAATTGCCTTGGCGTATAAAATTGTTTGCGGCTTTTTAATATTGTGAACATTATTTTCAAAGTGAAGAGAGATAGTGGACACTATTTCTCACTTATGTGTATATAGCGTATTTTCCAATTTAGACAAGTGAAATTATTTGAAAATGGTATAAAGCGATCATGAAGTGAAGAGATATAGTATATACATTGTGGCTCATTCTCGTTGTTCGTCAAAAATATTTAATCGATTGATGGAAAGTAATTTCTTTCGGTCAGTATAAAATTTTATTTATCCAATGTTGTCGCTTGAATCAGCGACTGTGCTAACTGCATTTACTTTGTATCTGTGTTTATTACAAAAGATGCAATACTGCATAGTCATTTGTGACAAATACGGATAGAAAGAAAATGAAGGTAGCGCAGTTGCTGATGTAAGTGACCATAATTTTTAATTGTAAATATGTTTTGAGAACTGCCTATGAGAGTAAGCGAGATGACTATATTTAGATCTCTTTCACTCTCACTGAAATGTCAAAAACATGTTTACAAAATAAAAGCTCAACGCACAATAACTTTTATTTATAAACATGTTTTCAACATTTTCTATAAGAGTGAGCGAGATGACTAGATCAACATCTCACTCACTCTCATTGAAATATCAATATTTACAAAATAGTTATGGTGTGCTAGGCATTATGACTAACGCACAATAACTTTTATTTGTAATCATGTTTTCAAAATTGCCCATGAGAGTGAGCGATATGACTAGATCTAGATTTAATTCACTCTCACTGAAATTCCAAAAACATGTTTACAAAACAAAAGTTATTGTGCGCTGGTCATGAGAATCCTATTTTGATGCAAGCAATGTTTTTTTAATGTAAAAAAAAAACTTAGAATTTTCATATTTTATTACCTGCTGTAATTTCTCAAACTCGTCGAAAAAGCTAACTATTTTTTAGAGAAAAAAATACATTAGAGTTCAACCGTTCAACTTATTTCCTGCTTTTCGGATCTAAAGATTTTATTTTTTGTATTTGTATTTGTTTTTCTTAAATTATAATTAAATTTTTGAATTTGACTTACGACCACATAAAGAGATTCAACTTATAATGTCTTAAGTTTTTTTTTATTTTCTCGAACTTCATTTTCCATAATTTTTAGGCTTTAATGGAAAATATTTTAAAACTGCAAAAAACTCAATTGACTTATTAACTTCACTTCGATAATTCTTGCAAAATTTTCACTTTACAAGCTTATGTACAGGGATTATTTAACTTTAGCGAACTAATATTTTCTATTGTTTTTTTTTTCAAAATTGTGACACCTTAAGCAATCCAATACGTGTTAGTTATAATAGAATGTGGTTTTCAAATTATCTTTCATTTTCCCCAGAGTGTAAATTTTAAAATAGTGAATTTGAGATGTTGAGGAAATCTTAAAGTATATTGCTTGATTTTCCGGAATACCGTTTTGTGTTGTGGTGTAACAAGTGAATTGATAAAAGATTTGAGATTTGCAGCAATGCATTTGACTCCAAAGATCTCCCTCTGTGCGTTTGATATTCCATTGCGATCGAATAGGTAACGATAGATATATTTATAAAAAGTTGCTGAGAGAGAGAGAGAGGAAAAAAGAAATAGATAAAATATTGAGCGTATTTTATTGTAAGGCTTCACCAATGCTATTCACAGCGTTATAGCAAAACTCCCCACAAAAATTTTCACTTACCGTTGGTTGATGATGGCTCACCTGTTTTGATACGAAGCGCGCTCACAATCTCTGCCAGTTGAAGATCAGTTGTTGTACAGAGAGCACATTGTGTATGGTGTTCGTCAATAATAAAAGAGCTCTCTATCATTGCACGCGAACCAAGAAAGAAAAAAGTTTCTTTTCCTCATCGGGAAGAGAAAAAAAATCCATCATTAGAGAATTGTGAACTAATATTGTGTCTCACAGTAGTTTTTCATTAATTTATTTATAATAAAACAAAAAAATAATAATAACCCAGTGTGTTCTTAAGAAGACGTTCATTGAAAGTGAAGTGAATTAAACATTAAATTTCCCATTGAAAAGCATAGAAATATATATATACATATACATATTAAGAAAAAACGATTTTCACAGGCATTTTGTACCAGTGAATAAAAGAGTTTTTTTTTCTTCTTCTTCTTCATTATAAAAGAGTGAATAATAAATTAAATAATGTACTAAACGTGAAGAGTGAATATATTTGAAAAATTTACATCAATTAATAGAGACAATGAATTGCAATAAATATTTGCTAATGGAAATAATAAAAGCACAACAACTTAATATAAAATTGATGAAGAATAATGCTTCTCTTCCTCATACTTTTCACTTTTGAATTTACCATCATTTTCTACGCAAACCTCCTCAATTTTCATGCAGATTTCTTGTCTCTCTGAGATACCAATTCAACGATTATTATTTATATGATCACCTTCATTGGACTTTTTGGAAAAGTGGTGCGTCTGTGTAAGTTGAAAATTGCAATCAATTATGCTTTGGCCAATAAATATAAGAAAAGAAAAAAAAGTATGATGCGGATTTCTTTTAAATGATCAAAATTCATTTTAATTTTTGGCTTTCACCATCTTTTTAATTTTTTTTTGGAGTATTTTAACATATTGGATACTGACTCCATACTGATTATATCAGAAAACTTATCTGTTACAAAATCACGAGGGCTATTTAATGGCTTCACTCACCTCTGTTGATATTTTTTTTAGTTTATTGACATAAAATATGGAATTAACAGGTGAACCATTTGGACGCGGGAAATAATAATAATAAAAAATGTACGGTTTTGACAAGATTTCATAATTTTAACCGCTTCAGCATATATTTGTAGTGTTGTTGACCACAACTGGAAAGAAATAGTCTCTCTTGCACTTGCATATTATAATATTATTGTAATTTAAGTAGTGCTCGAGGAGACTTTCTGTCTAACTTTGGATGTGTAAATAAAAGGCAGTTCAATGTAATGGGGTATTCACATGAAATTTTAAGATTCTGAGTAACTTTTTGTTGCAATCTAAAACTCACGGTATTTTTCTGCCATATCTGTCTTTGAAAATTATTTAAAAGGGTTGGGAATGTTAAGCAGAACTTACCTTAACTGAGCATCTTGAAGTCCTATCAACCGGTAAATCGCTTATTAACTGTCACTCAGGAGATTACCTATAAGAGAAGATGATGAGAGATGCTAAAAAAGGAAGACTAAGTGGACTAGAAGTACAGCGGTAAGAATGCATCATATGGAGTGCACAGAATGAAATTCTTGCGAAAGAATTCTTTACAGTAAAAGATGAAGAGAGATCTTATGAAAGAGGTGTGTAACATGGCATATTGAGAAATCCGGTAAATTGCTGTTCTAGTTTTACAAGTGGCAAGATCATTCCGCATATATATATGCACTTCTTAAGATGAGTTTATTATATAGGTATATATCCACAATCCACTCAGAAAGAATATTAAATGCGAAATGTGTGTAAATAGATCAGGAAACAGGTTTTCTAATTTCAGAATTATCCTCATAATAAGATCAATATTGCACATTTATGCAGATATTGGGAAAAAAGAAATAATATGTTATACAATTGGCGAGATTTATTATATTTTTCTGTTACATATGAAAAAAAAGCAAAAAATAATTATCTCCTTTCTTTTCGTCATCCCATTTTTCGATCATGTAATTTGTCAATTCAATATACCATTCCCATAGTGTTGCGAAAAATTGAAACTGCCTCTTTATTATTATAGTAGTAGCATTTTTCTGGGCATGTGCTCCAAAACAGATATCTTTCATATATGAAAGTAATGTTATGGAAAAAAAAGATATATCTGTGGTTTAAAGAGAGGGAAAAAGAAAGAATGCAAAGAAGTGGCCTTATGAAATGCACTTGCAAATTGTTAATAATTTTTATTATGATGTTACAGTAAAAAAATCATAATGATGGTGCAATGTGAAAGAAGATCTTATAATTGTACACACACCATACTTATTTACCATTGGGACTTTCGAAATAATTCAAATGTTCAACTGATCGATTATGATAGCAATTGTATCTTCTCTCATTTTTTACTATGCTTACATATATGTGCATTATCATGAAACATGAGAAAACTATTTGATGCATCTCTCAATACGTTATGCGTTTGCAATTGTGCCTGATGATTACCTTATACGAGATGAGAATGTTGTTTCATAATAATAATAATAGTATCTAATATGCATCTCAAGCTTGTAAGGTATTTACTGAAAATCTATGTTGATAAAATGTATGCATAACACGCAATTTTGTGCATCAATGGTTAAGCATTGCGGAAGGGGTTATAATATTGATGAAGAGAAAAATCTTATATGCGCTTTATGCCAAAATTGCAAGGTAGTAAAATGAATATGTTACCTCCCTCTGCCACGAATTACCCGGTTATGATCTCTCTCTGTGCAGAATTCAATCCTTACAATTATATTATATTTATCAATTTTAAACTCTTCTAACTGTTTTAATCTATTGGAAGTTTACATACATATATTGCCTTCTGAACTTATTATCCCGTTGGGGCCAACTAGAAATTATACCACAGAAGGTATTTAGAGAGAAAAAATGTATTAAACCAGTTCCTGTATAGCATATATAAGATATCCGCTATTTGTTCATCACTATACAGGAAAATTTTGAATTGCGTATGAAGAAAGCGAAGACAAGTTTTAAAATTCACATTACACACACTTTGAGATAAACCCAATGTTCTTAAAGTAAATTTAATAGTCTTCTGACCCTTATGATAATATATTAGGGTGAAAGGAACACCTATTGACACCCTACTCTGTACCATTAGGAATACGAAATTTGAACACTTATCCTTATCGAAAAACGTAGATCAATGAAAAAACACCATATTACTAACATTTCATTAGATACATTAAATAAATTTCAACATTTTGACAAAAAAGTCAATAGGGGTTCTCTGTCGAAGAGGTATTTATTCGACCTTAAAAGTATTGCATAATTATAAAAATCCTAAAATTAAATTTTGGCACTTTCTAATACATGTACTAAAATTCTAAAATTCCATTTAAATAAATCTACGATGATTTTAAAAATATTAGACACATTAAAATATCACAGTATTGAGTAATAAAGTTGTGATATTCAAAAATTACAAAATTTTCTATAGCTGAATTAAATATTTATAATAGTCTGTACTAAAACAAGACAATAGACATTTTCAATAGGGGGAAGTGGGCACCTTTGAAAGTGGGGCATCTTTGAAATTGGGATTTTTCTCCTATGTTTAATTGAAATTGAACTATATATCATAATGTAATTTAGCTTCTCAATCTGTTTGTGCAGCTATTCACAATAAGGCTCAATTTTTTTTAAATAGGTGAAAATCCCAATTTCAAAGGTGCCCCACTTTCTTCTAATCTTAATTTTTTTGTATGGAACTCACGAAAATCCATCTAATAATTTTTCACTCCTTCAATAGAGAAGAATCACATTAACCATAAAGTCCTTACCGACACCTCAAAAACCTTATAGGGGAAACTGGGGCACCACCAAACACGGGGTACCACCAAACAGTAATATTTATTTCTAAACTACTTGGACTATCTCGACCATTCCTTCGGTGGACAAGCATCCCTATAGTGCCTATAAATTCCTATCGATCTTATCCTCTGATATTCAATATCCGATTAAAAACTCGCAGTGTTTGGTGGTACCCCGTGTTTGGTGGTGCCCCAGTTTCCCCTATACCGTTTTTACCTTTGACGATTTTTAATGAAATTTCCAGAAAAAACGCTATTACAAATTAGTCCAATTTGATATCAATTCAATTACGATTTTTATGTTTAATCTTTTCGTCTACCGTTTTTTTCGATAACTTTCGAAACGTCTCTTATACTAAAATCATTTACGTTTTGAGCATAAAATTGTGAATTTGTCTCACAGTATTGTAATAAAAACCCATAATTAAATAAAAATGGTTTTATCAGTAAGTAAGGATTTGACGGTAATTATAGTTTTGTCTTAAAACCCTCAGTTCATTAATGTAACTTAGTATTAATATTAAATTTCATTAATTTTTAAAAAGATATACTAACTGACTTACAATTTTTGCGAGACGTTTCTACCTTTGAGACATTTGTTTTTAGTAAATGATTTACTAAGGATGTTTCTGTATTTTGTGAAAGTTTTTGTACTAAAAATTTTGACGATTTCCAATATGTATGCACTTTTTCTGAGAGCAACATATATTGTCTGGCTATTTTTGTTACTATTAAATTGTAATAAAAAGAAATATAAAAAATAATATTATTAGTATTAAATTGCTGATCTTTGTAGCCGGTTTCTGATATTCTTATTTCTCAAAGTCTTGTATATTATTATCCTTTAGTCTTGTTTGAACTAAATATTTCAAATTTGTAAATTTTTAATATCAAGAAGTTTAATTTAAGTTCTAAGTTGAGTAAATTCACATATTTTTTGTAATTTTTAATACTAGTGGTAAAATTTGTCATATATACAACTTCATGACCCCACGGTGCTGCCTTTTCATAGACATTGTACGCAATTCAGAAGAATTTCCGTAATCTCACCTCTCGGAGGATAATCATTCATTAGCGCTATCGATAGTGAGAGACATGTAAAATTTCAATAGTACAATCAAATATAGCAAATATGTTATTTTACAGTTATAATTATATTCAATCGTTGGAGGAATATCTAAAATTTGTAATGCTTCTTAAATATTCCTTAAATCTTCTCACATTTCTTCTTGGGTGACAGTTAAGCTAGCTGTTATCATTTTTTTTTGCTATAACCTAATGAAAATTTCTAGCTCATTTTTTGCAATTGATTTTTTTTACCATCTCTCATCGTTGATTGAATTAATAGTTATCTTTTATATCGTGCTATTGGCTGAGAAAGAAGATGATGATGGGAGAGAGAGCGAAATATCGATGAAGTGTAGAAAAAAAAACACCGTGAAGAAAAGAATACTAAACTTCCGTCTTTACTTAAGATTGCTATCTAACTGACAATGGTTTGATGTGCGCCAAATTTCATTTTTTTTTCAATAGTTTCTTAATTACTGGTGGATATGGGTAAAGTATGGGTTTTTTTTTCTAATGATTAATTAATGTGGATGGAAAGAGGGGGAAAATCGTTCAAATACCATAGTTCGGTCCAAATGCAATTAATACGAAATATTGCGATATATACAATGTTGGCCAAAGCATAACCAATTGCAGTATGAGTGAGAGATACAATATAGAAAACTGGTAGCTACAAATAAAAATTTTATATTTAGGAAGAAAAATTATACTTTCATTAGGCAAACAATGTGTCCAGACAAGTGTGAAGAACAGAGATAGAATATGAATTTCTAATGGTGGTTTACAGTCAAGTGATTTATCTGCTTGGAGGAAAGTGTATTAATTTTTGTTTTGGCCTAATTTTATCTCAATAACCCAGCATCAAGAATGAATAAAATTAAGATGTATATTGTGCCGGATCAAACAACTGAAATCGACAAGGTGCTCTCGTCCAAGATCAAGAAATTCAGCAGCGAACGGAATTTATTCTTTGCTAATTTAAATAATTGCATATACAGTGACTATAGTACGACAAAAGTGGGGAATGAGAACGCTGGTACAAAGGTGACTAAGAGCAATTCGTTCTTGAAAGCAACCGATGGATGGCGAGGTACATTGATTAAGAAGTACAAAAGTACAAAAGATCTTTTCCAATCATCCACATCGGATGCGTCACAAATGAAGCCCGAGAAGGAATGGAAAGAAAATAAACCAATTAATCGTATAAATTCCTTCAATTTGGATGAATTCGATCGACACTATCTCTTTTCGGATAATCGACGGAATATTGTGAAGGAGTTGAGGAAGAATTTTGAAAATTTTGCCAAGAATGAGGAACTAAATAATAAAAGGCCACAAATTAGTGGTAAGAAACCCGAAGTGGTTTCCTACAAAAAATGTGACTATACTGAGAATCCCATCCAACGGAAACTCAGTGAGAAGATTCCTTCGAACTTTATTGCCTATGATGGTGATCTATCGTACAAAAATGATCAGCCACATGAGCCATTCTATCTTCATGACAAATATGGAACTAGAAGTCGACATAAGTTGAATAGTGTTTTCTATGGTGTGGCTGATACTGATGTTAAAAACAACAATGCAACAAAGTATGATTGGGAAAAGGGGTATCGGAAACCACCGGAGCCACCAAAAAGAAGTGTTTCCATCAGGAATGAATTGAATAATTACGGTGGATATCCAATACAGCGCAATTCAACGCCAAATTTGGATGATTTATTCCGATGCCATGTAGTTAGTAATCAAAATTGTACCCCTATCAATGCAATACGTAATCCCTCAACGTTGAAATACACACGATTTCGAAGTGGAAGTGCCAACAATGTGAGTGACTTAGACATTGAGACTATAAACAATGAACTTCAAGATTTTGTCGATCCTCAGTGGAGTTCATTCAATTATGCCCAGAGAGCACAAATGCGTCGATATGGAAGCAGAAAGGTAATAGACATTGAATTCTCTCTTTATACCATTTATTATGTTATTGACCATTTTTCTCCCAACATTTATTCCTTGCGCTGATGGAGTGATTTATATAATTTATAGTATTTCGATGGCATGATTGTGATAAAAAAAAATATACATTGTATCTTTGCAAGGTATATTTTTTCCTGCATGCACAGCAAATTCTTTTTAATCGCAATTGATGCAGAGAAACGTGAAAGATGTATCTAGGGGAGAAATGAGGACATAAGTGCATAAATTGATCATCATGAGAGAAATGATCAGTAGCGGATTTGTACATTAATCAATGCTTTTTCTCATACTGTAACCCATAAAGAAATACTATATTAGAACAATATTTTATGCATTCTTACCTGGGAATTTCGCAAATCTCTAATGATGAAATTTATTGAACAACTTGCGTAGCGGAATAGTATGACACCAACTGAGAATAATACCTATACATTTGTCAAATGTAATCTTGAAATGGTCAAAATCTGAATAAAATTAAGATTTAGGAAGAAAGGTAGACCTGAAGAAAAATCCGATAAAATACAATTAAATTAATTGTGCACTTTTTAGAATTGCAAATTTCAATGATATCTCCCTATATAGACTATTTTGCGCTGATTAGGGGAAAGCGCGCCGCTACCTTCGGATGATTTATGCTTCGCACAAATCATTTTTTAATGTGTTATAAATGAATTTGCCTGAAAAAAGAGCTTTGCTTTGAAAAAAGAGCTATGAGTGAAATCCATAAAGAACATAGAGAAAAAAATGAAGTTGTCCGAAGCTTGAGTCGTCCGAAGGTATCGCGCTTTTCCCTAGTTAAAACGCATGTTAGACTGAAAAATGGAAAATTTTCAGATCAATTGTTTTCCTTATGATGATATAATATGTTAAGAATTAATTAAATTTAGAAAAAGCGGTAAATAAGATTCTTAAAAAAAAACTATAAGATTATATGGATGTAGCACAAGTTTCTACTAGTGCCCCATTTAAGGGATTACATGAGTGAAAATAAACAAAAAAACAGCACATATTTCTCTATTTTTTCCACCTTAATAAAAAATTTCTTCAATAACAGCTCTTAGGCATATAAAAGTACAACATTTAAAAAACTATATTTTCTGAAATTATCATTTAAAATGTTTAAAAATTCTACCTCTATCAGTTGATTTTCGGAGACCTTTAAAAAAAAAAGAAACATATTCTTACTCTTGGACAAGTTTTTTCGGAATTGGTTTATGTGAAATCCAAAAATCAAATATTTTCTATTATCTGATGAGTTAAGCTAGTCTTTGAGCGAAGGATTATTGAAAAAAAAATGAATTTCTGAGAGAATTTCATTAAAAAAAATATCTTTTTCGACTTATTTTACACCACGTTTCATCTTGTAGAATAAGTTGTGATTAAGAAACACAAAATTTTTCGTTCAAGATCTAGTTTAACTCGTGAGATAACGGGAAATATTTGTTCATATCCAAGTTATTAAAACAAATCAAGATTGTTATATATTCTTTTTTTATTTTTGTTTTTTTTTATTTCGTTTTGTTTCAAAAAGCAAATCAAAATATGAACAGAAATAATTTTATTGAATGATGCTATCTATTAATTCATAAAACTTTTATGGCTAAAAAGAGATTTATGAAATTGCAAAAAAATCTCTAATAATTTAGTTTTTTGTTTAATTTTAAATTATCGTGTATTTTTCACTGTTCAATTTGAAAAGTATACTGATGCAAAAGGTGTGGTCTTTCGTATTTAATGACATAAATTTCTCAGTTTTGTGAAAAAAATTTAAGAATCAAGCATACAGCAATAAAAAACACGCGTGTAATAATCATAAAACTCCAAAATTGTTCACAAAGTTTTGTATATCCCCAAAGAATAATTTTTTTTGCATAATCTGTACTCTGAATTACTGTAAAAAGTCTAAATGTAGTAAATATTAATACACAAAATTGGCTTATAAAATTTAAAATGTTATACCTTTTTTTATTTGAATCTTATTACAAGACTGCACATTTTGCATAAATTTACATCAGTATGAAAAATACAAATAAGCAAAGCTCGTCAATGAATTCTGGGTAGCCCAAATTCAGAGAGCTCAATTACAAACTTTACTACTATAGTTTAAAATGAATTCGACAGAATAGTGGCCTAAAATCACAAAATTCTACTTTGAGAGATGCTTCACCAGCATAGAAGAATTTAAAATGCGGGTGATTAAGTGGGTTAATTCATAAAATGCGAAGAGATACATTTTAGCATTTTATACAACTTTTTTTCTTAAATTTATTACTAGTCTTGTGAATTAGTTCTAAACCTCTCAACATTTTTTGACGACCATTTGATTAGGCAGAAGAGATTTTTTTATTATGGTTATTATAGAGATAGATGAAGAGAGATTGTTCTATCACAATATCGTGCTATGACTTATGTGGCTTTTGGATTGTGAAGTTCGGTGAAGAAGTAAAAATTGCAACATGTGAGAAATTTCCAATCGTGAGTTGTTCTTTCAAGTGAAATCGACAATAAATCAGTATACACACATAGTATATAGAATCTATAATTTGAACTGAAATTGCGCGTGCTTACACATTAATCTCCCGTTAAAATGAATAAAATTTTATAGGGATACTATTTCTCATGCCTAAAAGACCTCAATCGACATGAGGTCTCGTTGGTTGAGAGATTTTGTCGCTAAAATCTCTAATAGAGCTGTATGTAGGAAATCTCGTTAGATTTATTTCTTTTTGCGTGCAAGAGAAGAAATGGTAAATGTTAAAAGATATTCAGTGATTCAACCAGTTTTTCGTATTAACAGTTGCATCTGAATTTGCCATAGCTAAGATATTAATAAATGTCTTGTTCAAGAGTGTATCTAACTAATCATTTAAATACTCAAAGTGGACCTTCCCGTTAAATAATCCACTTTGCCAAAGTTTTCTCGAATCTCAAATTGAGTGCAAAAACCTTAATTTACAATGTCTGATGAATAAGTTATGATTTCTCATAGACAAAAGTTTTCGGATTTGACACCGGACTATTCTTTGTCATAGAGATTATATGGAAAAAAATATGCCTTTTTTTTTAAACTTTTGAATGACAGATGTAGTCTCACGACCTGGAAAAGTTAATATATGTGCTAATTTAGCCTATTTTTTTGGTGTCAAGAAGAGTCTCTTTTGTAGGACAAAACCATACACAAAACGTCAATGCAGAAGACTTTGACTAAATGGTAATTTTTTTCGGGTCAATAAATAATCAATATCAGGCTTTGCGTTATGCATATGAAATTCAGTTCAAAAACATAAATATCGGCATGTTGGAATGCATAGAATGATTTATTGGAGGTCAGTATATTGCTCAAATTTATCTTGTAGAAGGCCAATTAGACAAGATTACGGTGAAATTATCCCTTTCAACAATTACAAAATGCGACAGTTGAGCAATTAATTATACATGGTGAGCATACTTCTGAGCAAATATATCCGTTAATCATGTGTCGTTTGCTGAGGGCAATTTATAAGGAAAGAGACTTATAGAAACTTCCAGCCTCTAATGCCAATCAAAAGAAATGAATTAAAGCGGTTCTTTTATTTATGTAAAGCATATTAATAATAATTGTATGTTTTTGAGTCGATGACTTGCTGGATATTTATTTTGACGTGTGTCTCTCAGTTATATTTGCCGTATACCAACTCTTTTGCACCATCCACAGCCGGTTTTAACACTCTCCTCTTTTTCCTGCTCTTCCCAAAAAAAATAAGTAAGATATGTGAGAAGAAGAAAAAAAAACCAGTCCATCGGTCAACATATTGCGACAGATTCAAGTGAAAGTAAAATCGTTGATCTTGAGCTTTGTTGGTTGCTCAACATTTAACAATTCGTGGACCAGTTAGTGCACTTGAGTATCAAATGATAATTTGCGTGTGACATTCAATAAATCTTTAATGGTTCAGCATTGAACATGAAATCCATCAAGTGATATTTCACTTGGTGAAATGATTTGGTGAATAGACTTTATCATCTTTCTTTTTTCTCTTTCTCATATTGGCACATTTTTAATTAATGAGTTTGCTCTGTTATGCACTATTTCATTCGAAAATTGATCGAAAGTGTGAATATTTTGTATAGTCAATGAATAGGTATATGAAGAAATTTTAGTTTTATTAAATCTTTGTTTAAGCTTCGGGCAGCGCAATTCCTTTCAAGTTTTATCTTAAATAAGCAAAACTTGAAAAAACCGTCGTTAATGTATAATAATGCGTAATCAAAAATTTTAAGTAATACTCGCTGACTTTCACAATATATTTGGCGGTCACTGACACTGATTTTACCATCTTTGAAATCTTCAATTTTCATCAATAATTAGACAGATTTTTCTAGCAAAAAAGTTCTGTGAAGGCCACTTCTTTTATTGATTGAACTCGATGAAAGGGATAGCAATGTATACAAGGGCACAACTCTAGGAATAAGTTTACTTAAGGTAGTACAGTATAAGCTTTCTTGATATATTTCCTTTATTGTCTTTCTTTTTTTTATTTTTTAAGGAGAAATTTTAAAAGTAATTACACAGAAAGTAGGTGCGATATGAAGGAATCACACTTAAAAATCTGACCAAAAACGATATAAGACTATAAAATAGAGAACGATATAAGAAATTATTATATAGCGTTATATTGATTTTTTATTCCTCGCTAAGTCTTTCTTTAAGGAGAATTTTAAAATTATTAAATTTTCAGACAAATGTCATGCAATCATGATTTATCTTATGCCCTAGACACACTTACGACTTAAATCGAGAGACAATTTAGTGGAAAATGATGGAAATTAAGTCTAACCGTTATTTCGAATATAATTACGCTAAGCCCGGCTTCAGACTAGAGGTTTAGCCCATTTCCCGAATGTCTCAAAATCTTAAATTGCGAACTTCATTTATTTTATTTACTGCTTTTTGGGAGACTAATAGGTCATTATCCTGAATAATACAATCCTAAGTTAAATTTTTCCACAAAATCGTAATTGATTAAAAAAAATTAGAGTAGTTAAGCCATATAGCTAAACCTTAGGTCTGAAACCCGTATAAGCCGTCTCTCGGCTAATCCTCAAGTCTGTCATATTGTTTTCCAATATTGTTTTCGCTTAAGAAGAATTGAAGGACATACTTCACTTAACGGGATTTCCTTAAGCAAATTACTATTTAGGAAAAGGGTGATTTTTAATTAGGAAATTGCTTAAGGGGTCAATTCCCAATAAAATGTGTTATGTGCCATGGTAACATGTGTTATTATAACACTTAACACATGTTAAGCTCATAACACATCCGAGCAATTCCCAATAAATGATTTTGGAGAATTTTATGGTGTGTTATGATAACACATGGAGACTTGATGACTACGCCATCTAATGTAGAGCATTTCTCACAATCAGCGCCATCCATTGTACGTTTTGGCCTCTAACAGTCCCATTTGGAAATTATTTTTATGTTTATTTTTTTCCAAAATATGGTAAATTTTAATTAAAATAACTTTGTTTAGGAGATAAATACATTATTATTTGTCTCAAGATGCTTTATGTTGTACTGGAGATGAATTGGTGTACCATACATTTGCCCAATTATTAGAAAATCCGCAAGCAAAAAATATACATAGAGAACAGAAAAGCAATATTTGGAGTGTAAGAGAAAAATGTACAGATAAGCCTATATCAGCTTATTGTAGATGAGATTTTTAATATAAGCAAATTCGATTGACTGCTAATTTGATTTACAGCTGATGGGAGATATCATACAGTGATATTAGTATAAAATTTCTGAAACACTTTCAAATTTTGTATTTAAATTAAAAAAAATCTAGGATTTGAATGAATACTAACAAACATTTTCAAACAATAAGATGTAGAAAAAAATCTTAAATCAATAAATCTGCATATTTCACAAAAATATGAAATATTTTTGAAAAAAAAACAATATTAAGAATAATTTTTAAAGTCGCAAAATGAAACGGAACGATATATTGAAAAAATAGTTCCCTCCCTGGGGCTGGAAATTGGAAATTTTGAGGGTAAAAAATGTGACTTATTATTAAGTAATAGAAAAAAAAATATTGATCAATAATCGTCAGTCATAATAGTCCTTATTTATATTATTTCAACAGTTTTTTCCTTGAATCACTTCTTAACACATCATAAATGCTCCTCGAGAGGTTGTGTTACAGATAACACATGCCGTAGAACAAATTGATGTGTTATGGAGAATACCAATATTCCATAACACATGTTTGGAGACTTTTTTAACACGTCCGCCATTTTGATTTTAACATGTGTTATCGGGAATATCAATTTATGTGTTATCTCGAGATAACACACGATAACACATAACACATGTTATTGGGAATCAAGATGGATAAAAACAAATAACAAAGTAATAAGGTGGGCCAGATCGGGCTGGTGATGACGTAGATACTTTTTCGAGGTTATGTTAAAAATCATCTGTTCGTGACTCGCGCCAAAATCTCATGCGAATACTTTTCTATAAAATGTTGGGAATATTCATTCATTCATTCATTTTCAACCGCTTATCCCTATTGGGGTCGCGGGATGTTGGGAATATATCAAAATTATTAGTTTAATTGTTAACAGAAGTGACTATTATTATCAATTAAACTAATATTTGATGTTGTTTCTGTTTTTCTCATACTTTTTTGCCACAAAATTCCACTGGGCAAAAATTATTTCCACGAAACCCGGCAGACCATACATTGCATGAGCAAAACACAAATGTGTCAGAACTTTCAATACTAATGTATTTTCTTTGGAAAAAACCTAGAATAAGCAAAATGATACAGAATTCTATAAATCACGTAGAATACCAAATTGATATAAAATGTCGAGTTCAGATATTCTAAACAAAAAGCAAATTAAATTTTCTATAATTTCGTAAGACTTCTACAACGGTTCTAAGGACTCATAAATCCATTTCCCCATTAAGATTTCCACATTTTTTGTTTTGTGTTAAACTAAGAAAAAAAAACAAGAAAAATCTTAAAATTAGTTTTCATTGATTTTATTAACAAAAAGTTATTTTATCAAGTTATTCTTTTTCCAACACTTTCTAAAATTTTCCTCTAAAATTGACATCGCTACGTATGTATCAGGAATGAGTTTTTTTCAGAACTGTCAAGAGCAATTCAGAAAAGAAATTTAAGGTGGCATTTAAATTCTCAACTTATGGTTCTTTCAGTACAATTATACGACTATTTTGGATCTTATATGACTTAATTTTTATCCATTATTTTTACATTTACAAGTATTTTGTGATTTTAAATCAATTTTCATGCCCCGAAACCTATAAAATGTCATCACCTTATGAAATTTTGCCAACGAGGGGAATTCACTAAGGCAAAATTGGCATTTTCTCGCCTTTAGCGAGTTTTTTTTTGAATATTGAAATACTTGAGAGATAAATATTTACGATATTCGGAATTTTTAAGAATTAATTGCGTTATTCGCATAATTTCTATTCTGGATTAAAACGTGACCTTTTTTGATCATTGTAGTCTTCATTGTGGTAAAACCCATTCAATTGTTTATTCATGTATGATGTTGTACTCCTTATAAAATATTTGGCACTTTACCGCACTTTGGAATTATCTCCCAATATTCTGATTCTTTGTCTATTTTTTAAAATTTAAATCATAAAAATATTACCAAATAATTTTTTCACAAAGAGAAAGTTACGCTAGGGAAAATGCTCTCTGCAGTTCAGACTTTACCATCTTTTTCCGGGAAAATCGAAAATTAATCTTAATTTTTGCTACACAAAAAGAATCTGTAATTCAGATACACAGATTCTAATACACTCATTGGAACTATCATTTTAGTGAAACAAATTATAAAAAAAAATTTAATTTTTCTGAAGTGTTACTTTTTCTTTGGTAATAAAATTGTTGGAAAAACCATTTTATCGATATGGAAACTATAAAATCCGATGTAAAAAGAGAAATGTGGTGCTCCACGACCCCATACATTGAATTGGCCGGTAAGGCTAGCTTGCCTAGAATGCTGTGAATTTTTTTCTGTATAGTCTATAATTTTTCAAAAAACTTAATAAAATTGAAAATTGACTAAGAAGTGTACAATGAATGCAATTTTTAAACACACAGTAAAAACAAGATGAATTTTTCTAGTTGAATTCCCGACATTAAACCGATAATCGTAGTAATATTACAAGAAAAAGTTGAAATTTCAAACGATTATTGCTGTAAAATTCAACTTACACTTGAAAATTAAACTATCAGTTGAAAATTTAACTTTAGTTGAATATTCAACTAAAAGTTGAAATTTTCATCTGATTATTGTGGCAATTTTAAACCTTGAGTTGAGGTTTTCAACGATTATCGTTGTAAAATTCAACTTTACTTGAATTTTCAACCAATTATCGTTGTAATGAACATGTGGCGGCGTTAGAAGTTCCTGAAAGTGTCATTGTGCAAACAAGTGCAAGAAGCTGCAGGCAATTTCAACATTTTTGATTGTTTTACGGTAAGTTTTTGATCATTTTACTAAACCCAGGGATACAGGAAGTCAGATAGATTTCCTGGATTGTGAGAAATTCACGAAATTTCTATGAAACGTTGGAATACATTCGACATCAATCAGCTCCACACATGGAAATCTGAATCTGACTGTTTGAGCTCCCAAATAAACAAATCCAGCCAAAAGAAAATTTTAATGCTCCAAACGTATCTCCCTTAATCCTCAAAATGGGCTTAGGGAGCAAAATAAGCGAAAAAAAATTCTTTTTGCCCATTAGAGTAAAACAGGGGCTCAAAGCATTCAAGCTTTGCGAAATGCTCGAACTTGTGTCTTAGATTCTGTATCTGTACTCCTAAAATAATTTTTCATAATTTAGCATAATTTCATACAAAATTTTTAGTAATTAAATTTATTCTGAAAAGTTTTCTCAGGTTTATCCATTTCACATAGTATTTCCTTACCGTAATTTTTTACTGGTTGAACTCAAAGGTAACATATAAATTTAGTTTTATTCAACTTGAAATCAAAATTCACATACCATTCTTTCCTACACATTTTGGATATGTCTGAATGGCTAAAGCTATTACTAATAAAATTAAATCTTTCACCAAATTTAATGTTTTGCTAACAAAATTTGTTCTTTACTGTTTTTAGATTTTTTTTCCATTTTTTTAATTAATTCAATCTGCAGTAAGTCGATAAGGGAAAGTGCCCATGCCTTGCGCGGTCCCAAGCATGGGGACCTGCAATATATTAAGAAAAAAACACAGGTCACTTTCCCCTTGTTTTTAAAATGTGGTTGCGATGAGTCACATTTATTCAGAAACATAGGAAAAATTTAGTCATTATGAAGCTTTGACTGTGCAACGCCTGGGAATTTTCCCCTATGTATCAAACCATGTAAAAAGAAAATATTAACGGATAAGTTTCTATTTCATGAGTCGAGAATTCCGCAAATGTAGGACGATTTTTCATCCATTTTTTATGATTTTTATATAGAATAGGGATTTCTTTTAAAATCATTTTAATCTGATTATTCACAGGCGCTGACAGATATTAAAAATATAAAACCTCCGGAGGGAGTGCCATCCATACAAATATTATAGGTAAGTTTGCAGAATCAAAATTTTACAAACATTAGAGATATGAGTATTGTCGTTTTGTGAATTAATTTAAATTTGTGTATAATGTTTCCTTGGTATTAAAATCGTTTTGAGGCATAAGTAACCTCACTTAGGTTTAATCACGAAATTTTGCTTTATATAAGAATCGTAAAAGCATTAGCCGTACTCACTATGGCGTTGTTATCTCGTAATCTCCGTAATCTGTTATCTTGTTATAATTTTTCATATATAAAAGCCGTACTCACTATGGCGTTGTTATCTCGTAATCTCCGTAATCTGTTATCTTGTTATAATTTTTCATTTATAAAATACATTACGAGAACATAACGAGATAACGAGATAACGATATTACAAGATAACAGCGCCATAGTGAGTACGGCTAAAATACATTACGAGAACATAACGAGGTAACGAGATAACGATATTACAAGATAACAGCGCCGTAGTGAGTACGGCTATTATAGTAGTATGGCACTGTAATTTTAAAAATTTCACGTAAAATTCCAAACACAGACATAAATTATGCTAACAATCTGCTAATATTAAGGGGTTAGGTGGGTCAAAAAGAATAGAAAATACCATATTTTCTCTATGAAAATTTTTATTAAAATTTAAGTTGTTAAGCATATAAAATTACAACATTTAAACAATAGCCGTACTCACTATGGCGTTGTTATCTCGTAATCTTCGTAATCTGTTATCTATTTTATAATTTTTTATTTATAAAATATATTACGAGAACATAACGAGATAACGAGATAACGATATTACAAGATAACAGCGCCATAGTGAGTACGGCTAATATTTTCTGGAATTTTAAATTAAAAATCTTTAAAATTCAGCTGTTGGGACCAGATTTCTGGATACTTATTTAAAAAAAAACATGCTTTTCCGTGGAAAATATTTCTCAGAGTGTATTTATCAGAAATCAAAAAGATAAATATTTCCTATTAGCTGACGAGTAAACTCGTACTTGAATGGTAGATTTTTTAAAATAAAATTTGTATTCGTAGAATTTTAGAAAAAAAATACAATTTTTGTCGTATTTTATACCACGTTTTGTCTTGTAAAATAAGTTGTGATCAAGATGAAAAATACTACCGTTCAAGTACGAGCTTAACTCATCAGCTAACAGGAAATATTTAGTTTTCTTTTTATTTCTGATGAATATACTCTGAGAAATCTTGTCCAAGGAAAAGCATGTTTTTTCAAAATAAGTCTCCGAAAATCAGGTCCCAATAGGTGAATTTTAAAGATTTTTAATTGGAAATTTCAGAAAATATAGATAAAATGTTATACGTTTTTATGCTTATGAGCTCGAATCATTTTTCTGTTTATTATGTTGAAGAAAGACGTCAAAGAATAATATGCTGTTTTTTCCTAGAATGCGAGACCCACGTAAGCCCTTAAAATAAAATAGTTATTTTAAGACTTAACCCTTTAACGACGAGACACTTTTTACGGACTGAAAATCAACAATAAAAATTAAACTGAGAAACATAATCAATGATAAGTTTTACATCTAACCTTGGAAAGTCTAACAGAGTCTGATTCGGTGTATATTGTGATTCTATTAAAGATAGGGACAAAAATCGCCCAAAAATTTAAGTAATTTTTCAGACAATACCAATGAATAATATTTTTCGCTTTAATGAAAATATTATGTATGAGTATTGTAGTTTTTATTGCCAAAAGAGTTTTGCTTAAAAAAAATTTTAAGTCTAAAAAATAAATAAAATCAATTATGAATTTGAGAATTTAAAAATTCGTCATTTTTAAGCTTAAATATTTACTACATAACAATTAGCTAGAAACTTGCAAAAAATATTCTAGATTCCTTCAACCTTCTACTTTACAATTATATACAGACATAAGGAAAAAATAATTTTAGGTATAGTTAGCAAATATTATTTTCTTTATGGTACACCGGTGTTCTAATCGTCCTTAAAGGGTTAACTATGTATAATGCTTGAAACATCACTACATAATTTTTCCCATATCTTACTTTTTTATTTACAATTTTTATTCTTTTTTAGACAAGGACATTCCTGAATACGTTATATTTGTATAGACAACGGGCCACTAATCCATACAAAATGCTTGTAAGGAGCGTTTTCAGTGGATATTTACATCGTTCATCATCTTCAATTATTATTATGTTCCCAAAGAAGAAAATAATAAAAAAAAAATATTTGAATTTATTCAAATTTGTTTTATTTATAATTTATATTAAAGAAACAAACCAAAATGAAATTCAACTCAAAAAAAATTCAGCCAAAAGAAAATTCAACGATAAAAAATCAACTCAATCAATTCAACTAAGCGAAATTAAACGGAAAAAAATTTCAGCCCGTTAAATTCAACTTTAGAAATATTAAACTAAAAATTTTCAACTTAAAAAAAATTCAGCGGGTTAAATTCAACTAGAGATATTCAGCGAAAACTACTACGATAATCGATTTACTCCCATTACACGCGATAATCGTAGTAATTATTTTTTACTGTGCATATTAGCTGCAAAATAAGATTAAATTTAAAATTTAACAATGGAAAATCTATTTAAGGAAATGATTGAGTTTAATGGCATATATGGACGATATTTTATCCTAGGCAATTTTAATATCATACCTAATGTGGTCATATTAGTAAAAAGATGTTTTTTTTTAAATCAAAATGTATCATATTATACTTATTTGAAGTTCATTAGCCGAGGAACAATAAATATATTTTCACTTATAAAGAAAATTAATTAATCTTTGCAACATTATTCGATTCTTATTTTTCTATTACAAATGTTTGACAAATTTGAGTTGTCGACACTGTACCAGTCGGGTAAAAGTATCTACGTCACTGGCGGTTCGATCTGGCCCACCTTATACTTGAAACATCTTGATTGGGAATTGACCTCTAAGTAAACATTAGTTTTCGCCGTTTGAGAAAAAGTTTCACCAAATTTTTGAGAAAATCTGATTGATTTAAACTTTGCATATTAGTATTATTTTTTGGAGACTCTAGCAAAGTTCGGGTATTTAAATTCAAATTGAGAACTTAATCAAAAGACGTGATTCTTAATTTGAACGTCCAATCAGAAAGTAATAAATTGTAGCCTCCAAATTTTGCGGTACATAATGAGTAAATACGATTTCTTGTACCTTCAACAGAGCTTACACGCTGAGTAAATTTCTAGAAAATTTCTATATAGAGATTCATATTTCTATAACTAGAAAAATTGTATGGAATCGACCTTCTAGAACTTATAACTTTGAACTTATGAGTGGGACAATTTACCAAAGCATATTTCACTTCAATGTATCTTTTCTTTCAATTCTTTGTTTTTCTCAAAAGATGAAATGCTATTCAATGCGATTCAACGCACAATAATATGGTACTTTAAGCGTTTGCGCAAGGAATTTCACTAACGCATTTCCATTGTAATTTCTGTAAGCAGAATGCTAATCTCTTTTATTTTGACCATAGACAAAAAACCAGCAGTAAAATAAGACATAAAACAATTATTTTTGATTTAAAATTTCTTCATAAAGTCTTTAAAAACCATCCAATACATCAGACTGTCAGATGAACGATTTGTTCAAATTGTGATTATCAATCAACCATTGAATTCAGTAAATTGCCTTTTAAATAACATTAATTGTAGATAATTACACCTCTTAAGACATTAGAGGCACGAGACTTATTTTTGTACATGCTTCCTATTCAAGCTATCTACATTTAGGCGATTTCTTCTCAAGTTCAATAAGCTCTCCTGTATCAATGAACTTTGAGAATTTGTGGCAATAAGCTCTTTATTGCTTCTACAAGTGCTCTAAGTAAATCATAGATAAAGATTTAGCAAATATGTCTATTAAGAACATTCAATAGAACGTCTGTAATTCACACACCCATTTATTGTAAACAAATTTTACAATATTGTGGCTAAATTTCGTAAGAAATACTTCGGGGGAATACATTAAAGTTGGAGAAAATCGGTGATATATTCTTTGCAGAGAAAACCACTTCATTCAATAAATCATAGCCGAATTTGTTCTAGTTTTTTTCTCCGCTAAATTGGTATGAATGGATCTGAGAAACGTTGTATATGTGAAGAAATTTGGGGAAGGGGATTATGGAAATTACATACACTGGAATTGTGGCAATATGGCTTATGTTCGAATAAATTTAATTTATGATCAATGATTCTCTGTAGCACGCACTACTTTTGCCCTGATACATTTTGACTGGAAATTAATTTTCTCAGAGTAATACCACTTGCACACAAATGGATTATATTTATATCAGCTAATATGTAAGTGACAAATATGTTAATTTGATATAATTTATTTTATCTATATTTGCTTTCTTGTTCTTCGTTTAATTTGAACACGCTTGGAAATAAACTACGGTATAAAGTTTTTTTTTAAGTTATGAAGTAGGAAGATGATACACTTCTAACACTTTTTGGAGAATTTTCATGAATAAATTTTATGATAGACTGAAACAGAAAAGTTCATAAATTCAGAGCACGGTGGGTTGATTTAAGATTTATAAAATGTTACACGGTTATTGAAATACAGGGTGCGTCAATCAGACGACGGAAACTCTTTCTATTTTTTTTTAGATTATTGAAGACTTTGTATATATATATATTTTTTATATACTAGTACTACTGTTTTATAGTATCAATTTGTCCGGAATACTGCCAACATAAAAGGCTTAACAAATTTACAACTTTTTTCTAACGGAGGTCTTACATGGTATATTTGATAAAGTCGAGTCCCCTGGTTAAGAATATCGTCTTGATTTTGCTCAAAAACGTCACAATTAAATGTCAAAAAGCGTGGGTCTGTTGGAAATGTAATGACTAATGAGTTATGTTTCAACTTTGCTAATTACACAAAAACTTTGTAAAATCACCCCTTAGGGGTGCAAAATTGGAGTTTCTCTAAAAATTGCCAAAAGAAAATAAGAAAAGAATAAAAAATAAACTAAACAAAATATTGAGGATCAATCTACACCAGATAATAGCACAACTTAGGATTAGGACTACAATTTCGACCATTACAGTACAATTTTCTTCCCAGTTTTTGTCATTTTCCAAAAATACAATATCTCAATCTTAGAGTAAATTTCCTGAAGATTTCTGGGAAAATATATATTTTATTAACCCATTCAGTCAATGTACCAGAAATACTTGAGATAGAATGTTCATATTTTGGGATTAGTTTCCTACAGATAAGTAGATGAATTTTTGAAAAGAAAAATTTTTTATCTCATATGGGGGCGCGGGGAGCCTCTGTCAAACACACGTCTTAACGGTCACTGAATTTGAATTCTGTGCATTAATTCATTACAAACTCTATTGCTTTAGATAGAGTGACTATCCAAGAACACCAATTGGGAACTAGAATTCAAATCAGGAAAGAGGAAAGAGGCCAATTTTAACAAATTCGACGAGATGTCGTATTTTCCGTCCGCCATTTTGAGCAAAAATTTTGCATGACCTTCCGCGAAGCAAGAAAATAATAACAAAATGTATTTTCATCTCTGTCGGACTATTTTTCTCAAGTAATTGATTAACTAACGTTACTAAAAATGCATTCCCGACAGCAATTCGGATAAAAATTGCCCAGAAATAAATCATCAAAAATCACTCAATTTGCGTATGATATATAATACAATGGTAAGGAATGGGTTAATTTATATATGCAAAACATACATTGATATTGAGAATTTTCTTTAAGTCAACCTTCATTAAGAAGTACCCAGTTCTCCTTTAAGTATACAATTTTCGATTCCATCATCTGTATTATGTTCGTAAATATTACGAAAATGTAGTATCAGTTCAGTGTTACTAAGGTACTCAATAATAATGCAAAATATGGAAAGTCAGAAAGGAGAGTCTTCTGAATTGACATACATTTTCGCAAAACCCAAGTTGCAATAAATTAAAATGAGAGGACTTATCATTTTTTTTTAACTTCGTAAGACTTCTCCAATATATTGAACTTCAAAAAAAAAAATAATAATGCAATCTATATATCGAAAGAATCACAACAAAAATACACTTAAATTATGGACCATCAAAGTAACTTAAAAATAATTTTTGGGAGCTTAACCAATTGACATTGAAAAACATTTAGAAGAAATAAATTGATGGACGAAATGTTCGCGTAGATCACCTACTAGACAGTCTGTAAATCATAGCCAAAAAAAAACAAAACAAAGATTTAAAAAAATGATAACTTTTCGATACTATCGAATCGATGGTATCGATAAGTCTATATCTGTTAGATTTAATGAATGACCAATTTCAAACATTTATTGGATCATTCATTGTACCATACTTTAAATTTAAAGAATAAGACTGTAGATAAATTTTTATATGAGTCACAAAAAGTGCAGCTATCAGTTCCAATTTTCAGAACCGAAGTATAATCATGACAGAATTTTAGATGCAACTTGTACTTGAAGACTTCAGAGATCGTGATGGAACTTTAATCATAGCTTGGTATATTTTGAGCATAATGTTAATAAAACATAGTCTTTTTATTGTGGGGGATGGGGAGAATATGAAAAAAATTTGTGGAAAAATATTTACCATGAGAGTCAATGAGAGAGATATGGTGTATAATTAAATACGTGGCTCTCATACTAAAAAGGAGGTGAAAGAAAAGCCTTTTATTTTGGGCATTTATCACTAAACAATCTTATGTACTTAAGTCAACGAAATCATTTTGTGTTTGTTTTAATTTTAATAGAAAATTTCTCCATAAATTCAAGAGTGTCTTAAACTGTCTTCAATGGCTTCGTTTTTGACCATTGTATGAGCATGTTCAGTGAGTCATAAAGAACAAACAAGACAATCATTACAATATATAAATGTATATCGCTTTGATGATGCTCCAATGAAGTTGAATGATCATCATGAAACGCGGTGGCGGTGGGATCATATAATTCTTAAGAGTTCTTACTTTTTTTTACACATTCACTTTTTGTTGTGTTATTTACTTAACATGTGGATTGATTTTATTTTTATACACCCAAACTATAAGGAAGAAGCTGAAAAGACGAAAAAAAAAGTAGTTTGAGATGCATGGTAAATTGTGACTCGATAAAATCTTACTGCCCACGGTTCCATCAACAACACTACGATGTTATATATGTTTCTTTAACATGTACCTTTTGTCAGTTATGTCGTGATTTTTAGGGCGATATTATGAAATCACATGACTGTGATTTATTGATATGAATATTAGCACTTGATTGACAAATTAAGTTGATTGAAATCTTCATCGTTGTACGGGTGAAATATTTCACAAATTATCACTATTGAAAGTGAATACTCTATGACACATGTAATTGTTGAATATATACAATTTCTTTTAACGATGCCATAGAGAAATCGTTGACTGCATCTCCGTACACCAAACTCAATGTGTTTGATAAGGTCAACTAGATTGTAACTCATCGTAATTCACGATGAAAAATTCATTTCACTAATATATCCTATAGACTTATTTTTTACATTTTGTTTTTTAGAATATGTGGCGGTTAAATGCGCGTGACTTGAAAGATAGATTTTATTATGATTAAAATGTGAGTACTGACAAAAGCATTTCAGCAATGATTTTGGTAAAGCCATTCAATTTTTTGGAATTTTTTATTATTTGGATTACTTGAAAATTTCAATAGAATGATTCAGATGCGTGCATAAAGTTCATTATTTAACAATGTAAAGTAATATACAAAGATGAAAATTTTAGTATTAAAATGTGATACGAGACATCCATTTAATATTTTAATGTGAGAATAGCAATAAATTTTGGCATTTCACTATTTGAATATATATATAGTCAAATGATTGCGTCATATTTCCATGTAGAAGAGATTCGATTAGCATTTTGTCGCAAAGTCACACTCTTCTTTCAAGAGACTCCAATAGGTTTTGCACGAAGAATGTTTGATTTGTTTTTTATCGTTTTCTCCACCATCAACTAAAGTGTTCACATATTTATACTGAAGAGAGAAGAATGTTCGCATATTACACAGGGAGACAGCATTTAATTTGGGATATTAGTGCGTTAGTATTTTTAGCATTTTTTCCTCCTGTGTGTTAGTCCGACAGGGTGGAACAGAAGAAGTGTTTCATACGTTTCATAATTATAATATTAAAGAGTTCATTATAATAAATATGATGACGTATGTCACAGATAAATCTAATAGAAATTCTTCCAAGAAAGTATTCTATGCTCTATTTTTCTAACAAAGATATGGTTGTCAATCCTATTTCCTGATAAATTAAGCACAGAGAAGCCCATGATTTAAATTTAAAGGGGATTTGAACTCTAGATATTTACATCATGTGGTCTGCCACTTGTCCCTTTGCGTGTGAAATTTGTAGGCTGTACCCTAAGTTACTTTTAGCACCTTCAATTCATCAAATAAATCTTTAGTTTTCTTGTTAAATTAAAAGGTATTAAAAGTTAAAGCCACAATT
Source organism: Phlebotomus papatasi (assembly GCF_024763615.1). Taxonomy (NCBI): domain Eukaryota; kingdom Metazoa; phylum Arthropoda; class Insecta; order Diptera; family Psychodidae; genus Phlebotomus; species Phlebotomus papatasi. The sequence continues at coordinate 47,762,463 of NC_077222.1, forward strand.
GTTTAAATGAGTAAAGTCATATGCTAAATATTTTCCTTAATGTCACATCATTTTCCAAATTTTTAAAATACTTAACTTTTGCAAATATTTAATCAGAGAATCTTTAGAAACTATTCTTTAGAATTACATGTTTTTCTTACTTTTTAATAAAGAATATTATAACTTTAAATTAAAATTGTAGAAATTTTTGCATTTAATAGTTTCTGGGACATTTATATTGAATCTCACTGTATGGATGTTGATATCCATGAGGACACGATTCTTTTTTGCTTTTTGAAAAAAACGATAAAAAGAAGTGTAAAAAACCAACATTCTTAATGTTTGTGGCACATTCATGTTCTCCATACGTAGAAGTATACAGTACTTATGCATATGTATACTTCATTGAACAACTTAAGTTATGTGATCATGAGTCAGGGATCGCACGATTATATTTCGTATATAGAAAAATTATAATTTGCAGTTTTACTGGGCTACCCAATTGGGTATATCATTTACAAAAATGACTGTCACCCTCATATTGTATTTGGGAAGAATGACCGTAAACTTTCTGGGTATAGCAACAGGGTTTCCAATCCCTGACTATGGCAATTGGTAGATTGTGTAGTCTGAAGTGAATTTACAGCAGTGAGTGTATTTAGTCAAGTTGAAGAGAGCGAGTCTGATGGTCTCGTGCGGCGGTTTCTCGAGTCCGTTTCAGCAGCTGTTTTCTCATTAAGTCGCAAAGAGATTCTAGTGTGACGATGAATTCATCATAGTGCCAACGTGCAGTGTGTGTGCATATAATAATTATCAAAATAATTCTTTCTTAATCCACTTAATTTCCTGGGACATGTAGAAGGTTCCATTTCTCAAGAGAGTTGTGTGTGGCAAAATTCTCCGTTGCTTTTCTTGATGTTAGTTTGGCGTTTATAACATCTAGCCAATGTACGGCTGTACAGTGAAAACAGTTAGGAAAACAACACCGGGAGTGTTTAATCAAAGAGATTCTTCAGTTTAGTGTAAATGAGAGAAATTAAAATTTTGTTTTTTTTTAGTCTTCATTTCTTTGATCAAAAGATTCTTCCAAAACCTACAACATTTAATATCCAATATGTGTTGGAGGGAAAAGAATGATGTGAAATAGACCGAAAAAGAAATATAACTCCATCTCCCATAATCCTATTTAGATATAGGATGAAAAGTAAAACGAAAAACTAATCTGAGAATTCTACCCTAGTAGTTTGATGACAGTCTCAGTATAATTTATTGTTTCTAAACAATACAACACGAACCCCTCGCATCAGGAGAATTTCATTGCGGAGGAATATTAATCAATAAATCCCTCGGGCGTATCACCATAGACTTCATTAGGGAGTATCGGTGGTGCATTATTGTTATCGTCGCTCAAAGGGTCATTTCTAACATAAAATACTTTACTGTGATGAATAGTAAAACACGTAAAATCATGCTGAACAAGAATTTAAGTTCCTTAGAAGACACCACAGGTTTTGTCTCCCCAACAACGAAAAAAGAAATTTGGATAAAGAATACAAACAAAATTCATTCTAAAGAGTATTCTTAGCCGTAAGGATTTCCTTTCAACGTTTAGAGAAAAAAAAATAAATAATTTGTTTTGTATAGGCTTCTTCTTTGGCTCAATTCTATATCCATTTGCAATATTCACCCAATTCTACCTGTTTCTATTTTTATTATTTTTATACCTCATCTCACGAATGAGAGGGAAAAAATAAGAAATTGCTTAAGAAATGAGAATAATAAAGAAGATAATTGATGAAGGTAGAAAAAAAGAAGCAAAACATGGGATGGCAATCGTATCCATAGGTCCATTATATCAACAAATTCTCTCTCTCGTTCTTTCTTGTTTTTTTCTAGTCACCCATGAACCTTACGGAGACCTTTTAAAAATTGACCGAAAGATAATGAAACTCCAGAGAGAGGGTCTTCAGAAAGATGCTGCACAAGAGCATCCACATGACTCATTGAGTTTCTTTTTTTTTCTTTTTTGGAAAGATGCAGGCCCTCTAAAAGTGATGACAAAACCAACTTTAATATTTTACTCTTTCTAATTATTAACTAAAGTTACATATTACACGACATCAATTCAACCATTGACCGTGATTGCCTATTTAATTCAATTATATTTAATCATAAGGCGAAAAAGGCAGAAATAATAATAGTGGAATAGACTCCATTGGTACAGGTATATATATAAGAAATGAAAAATTTCTTAGAAATATATCTTGAACATGTAAAATCTTTCCTGTTGCTGTGAATTATCAAATACACCCTGGGGGAAGTGAATCGTCGCAAAAGAAACGAGTTTAGGGTTTATTGTTACTAGTTGAGTTGAGAAGAGACAACATTGAGAAGTCTAGATGAAGATGATAAACTTTAAAAATTTTATTTGAAATTTGAAAAAGGCTAATCAGATATGAAAGATTCTAAAAATACTTTGAGATAAGGTTGTTAATTAAAATAAATACGATTTTTTCAGATTTTTTATTTGAACTTATTAAGAATCTTTAAAGTCTTTTTTTGGGTGAGTTTTAGGATTTGACTCGGTCAGGAAATGTAAAATTCTTTAATTTGTAGCCTATTTTTCGAGGATATATTGAGGATTGTAGCCTATTTTTCGTGGTTTTTCAATAAACTTAAACTTAAACTTAATTGGTTGAAGTACAAAACTTCATGGAGTTTGAATTGTCTTAAGGAGTTTAACTATTAAGCCTTTGTGTCAGGCAGTAATTTGCACTATACATTCTTCCCACACAATAATCTTATCAAGAGAGATTATTATGATCCTCATTATTTTTCATTAAAAAACCCAAAAGCATGCGACTTTTGTTAACTTATAAAGCTTGTGAATAAATTTAATAAAGGGGTATAATCCTAGCTTCTTATCTATTAAAGTCTCAACTCTATCTGCGTATATCTCTCTATCCTAAAGATAAAAGAATAAAGAGCACTATTTTCCCTCTAATTTCGAGCAAAAACGGACAGAATTGAAAGCGATGAATTGGTTAAAGGAAACAATAACAAAATCCTACGTGTAGGGGCTCAATGTATTACAAGAACACGATTCTGACTGATTGTCAGTTTAAGCTATATGCAGGTTTACAGATAGTATAAGATTCAATTGTTGCCTTGGGAACACTTTCCTGTCCATTGCACCATGGGATTGTTCATGGTACTAGGGTAGTTTTCTCATTGTAATGATTCTTCATGGGTTTCTATTTCACCTGAAAATACTATAGGATGCCTCGTGTAATGGCCATAATGCAAAATACCTAGAAGGGATCGTCAATTGTGGAGTATAGCAGTTCAAGAAAAGAAAAAAAAACACAGTGAAGATTTCTTTCTTAAAAAAAAGTTCTTCCATAATAGTGGTGTTCAGTGTTGAAGACGGTGAGTGAAAAGGCACCATAAGCCATGGAATCGTGCTTCCCACCACTTGCCGGTCTTTCATTGAGAAGTGGCAGTGGTACGAACTCAAAATCACAAAAAAATCGTCATAGCACCGGTGGTACACCGAAAGACAATCTAGGCGTGGATCACAAAGACTATCTTCCCAAACTGGAAGTGCTCCAAGACTTGGATTTGTATTACATTCGTCAGATAGCATGTAGTCTAAAGGTTTGAATTCATTTTGTTCCTCCTGATCATTTTAGAATTCTTGTTATTTCATTCTATATGCATGACGATGGATGCCAGAGTTTGAACGTTTTTACTTATATACCCGCATATTTTCCAAAGACAAAATATAGTTGTGGGTGGGCTAGAGGCTGTCTACAACTTCTGAATTTGAGTAGCTCTTCCGCTGTCAAAATGAAAAATGCCCTTTTTGCATAATCATTTCCCTTCATCTTAAATTTCACACATGCTCTTGGAGAAAAGTTCCTTGTGGACTTCTTTCACTTCATATCTCCGCTGCAGTATGGTAAAAATTGATGCACTTACTGAGACGCAATGTTTTGATGTTTGCGAACTGATGCCAGGTGAAGATCACTTTAATCAAAACACGATATTGATGGAAATAATTCATATTTTTGTCATGGAAACCCCATGTTATGAAATTTTTATGGAGAGAAGACCCTCGACAGTGAGGTATTTGATGAATGTTGACGAGACTGCCAAAAGGTGCTTGCACCTTTGGACATTTATTTGAAAATTACCAATTGAAACACCTTTTCATATATGACGTGATACGAGTCCGTTGAAACAGCACCATTAAATCTTTCGTGTGTGTACATAAAGGGTATAATAAAACCACGCCTGATACATTCCTTATTGCGTATAACAGATCAGTTATTTGTGGTTTTCTCAGGAGAAGTATTTCATCTCCAATTTGTTCGTCAAAAATAATCTGACTGAGCGTGTGCCATTTTTTTCAGTCGCGACAGAAAGGTGTTGATTTTCTTGGTAGCAAAGCGCATGTTTACACTGAGAAAAATCAGATCGTTTTTATAATATTTAAATATTACTTTTCAGATGATCTAGATCTATGTGTAATTATATTGAAAGTCTCATTAACAATCGAGAATCAAAATGAGAACAGTGGTAGAATCTCTCTTCCTATTAGTTTATAGATTACTTCCTATTTATTTATGATCTATATAAAATCTAAACGATCTTCGGACAAAGAATTTGAATTAACTTTTCTAGTTGCTTAAGTGGCAATTTTTTTCACTTTGCACATAATAGTGATAATATGTCTAGAAATAGCAAGAATTGACGGAAACACTAGACCTTTCTTGACTTTCGCAATTTTATTCTTTACGACGTTTCGAGTATGAATGTCCTCTTCATCAGGTATCGGATTTTGTTGGGAAACTCACGTACAGGCGGGAAATGGTTACACTTTTTTGGACGGGGATCACAGATTCCACTTTTTAAGTTCACCATTCGACTGATCGACACCAACTAATATGATTGTCTAGAAATAATATGTTTCAATATTATTATTATGTCTTCGAATTATTTATCGTTTACCGGTTCATAATCGATTTGAAATAATTTAGAAATCACTCAAAGAATCACCCCAAAAATATCTTAGGAGTAATAAAATTGAATTGCAGATAAAAATTATTTATCAGATATGATGCGTTTCATCATCTGTTCATAACCGATGCGAATCGGTTCAGATAAAAAATTCAAAACCTTTCCAATGAGCCCAAACGTGACCCCATTGAATTAAGAAAAACGCTTCTTTGAGCTTTTTTAATACTTGACCTTGAAAAAAATCGTTTTTAGGAATGATTCAATGGTATTTCGAGCAATCCCAAAAAGATGGTTTTGAAAAAACATGGTTTTTTGGTGGGGAAGGGAAGGGTGGCAGAAAAGTAAGAGGCATGTTAAGGGCCAGGATCAACCTGTGGGGTGTTCTTTGAAGGTCCCAAATCTCTAATTAAATATTATTTTTGTTAATTTTGAGTTTGTTCTGTTCTTGCAATCAGGACCACTGTTTTTGTAAAGAAATGCAAAAATAGAAGAAAAAAAACGTATTAAAGTTCTAAATTATATTACTGCTATAGAAGTTTTCAGTAAGATGTAGGAGTAATTATTAAAAGTAAATACGAAACTACAAATTGATCATAGATACATATATGCTTTTAATCTATTTAATTGCAAAAGAGTTCCTTTTAATATTTTTTTATAGCAACCAAGTATATGAATTCTGTGTGTAAAATATCAAGTCACGCTAAAATTGTGTCTGGTTTTTGATGATAAATTCAAAGAAAATATAGGTCCTTTTTCGCATATCAAGCATTTCTTGGGGTGTGGAAAAAGAATATATCTCAACAGCTGCAGCATTTTTATCAAATTCACATGCGACATTTTATATTCAATGGAAATTTTAAGCTTTATATTTTCTTGCACGTAAGACAATGATGTAATTGTGTCTCACTCTCAAAATATAACTCGGCAAACAATGAAATTCGACGGTGTTATCAGTTACGGCAGCATGATAAAGAGGTTGCAGGGAGACATATTTTAGCTGCCTTCCGGACTTATAAATTCTCTTTACACTATAACGAATAATCCGCGATATTGTGGTAAACTTAGCGATGAGGCGCGAAAACGTGTGCAAAACCTTCACCATGGATTGTCCAAATTAAGCGTTGACTTTTTTCGAGACTTGTAGCTTCTGTGAAGGTCTCTGTCCCATTTTTCTTGCAAAATGTTAAACAACATGTGTAATTTTCATTATGATTTTCTCCAACGTGTAAAACATACAAAATATTTAGAAACATCTTCAAATACTCTCATGTGTGTTGTGATGTTTTAAAACATGATTTTCTAAAGTAAATACTTATTTTCTTTTTACATTTGACTCCAAATAATGTAGTTTTCTCACATGGATGCTTTAGCGATTAAAAATAGCAATTAATACAGAAAAACTTTTAAAAAAAATTGCATAAACCAATGAGAAAAGAGACACACATTAGGAGATTTTCTATAAATAAAATATACCTCACTTTTCTCTTTAGAATTTGAGGCCAAAAAGTAATGACGTTTAGTTTGTGTATGCATAATATTCTCTTGCAGCAATTGAAGTTTATTTTATTTTCCTATTAATACCACACCAACAGACGATTAGAAGACACAAAATTGTTTATATATATGTGGAGAATATTTCAACAAATAACTTTGCTTATGAATGCAAGTCTACAATTTTTGCTATACATAGTCCCCTAAAATGATGAATATTATTGCAAAAGACCTAAATTTGTCAATTTGGCATATTTAACAAATTGATTTTATGAAGTATAAAAAAAATGTCTCGTCTTCAGAGTTTCGCCACTCTGTGGTCTGATTTCAATCGAACAATTTATGCTAAGCTTTTCAATTTGGGAATGTTGAACATTGAACTTCTACTCTCCAGACTTATTGGAAATGTTCTTGAGGTCAACCACAATCACATAGTAAATTAATCAGAAAGGAAGATACATTGACATATCTTTAGTAAGCTGTTTTGGAAAATATGCTGAAAAATAATTGATATGTGATGAATTGATGGAATTCGTTTGAAGTGCAGTGACTGTTTATTCATTTTCTGAAATTTTGGGAATTGATTGCAATGCAAAATAATATAGGGGAAACTGGGGCACTACCAAACACGGGGTAGCACCAAACACTGCGATTTTTTAATCATATATTCGACTTCTAAGGACAAGACCTATAGGAATTTATAGGCACTATAGGGATGCTTGTCTACTGAAGAAATGGTTGAGATAGTCCAAGTAGTTAAGAAATAAAAATTAGTGTTTGGTGCTACCCCGTGTTTGGTGGTGCCCCAGTTTCCCCTACAAAGATATAAATTGATTAAAGTACTAAAAAAAGTTCAGTTAAAAACTTTTTTTTAAATGATTAATTTTATAACTAAAATGAATATAGTTAATTTGAAAAAAAATAAGAATTTTTTAAAAAGGAAAGAGCATGTTAATGGCTCCAGGATATACCTAGGGGGGATGTCCCCCGAAGCTCCAAATCTCTTTAAATTTTATTTCAACAAATAAGACTGCTGTAGGGTGGAGTAACCACTTATCTCTACTTTTGGGAAAATGTGAAATTAATTTGATTATAACTTTTGAACCCTTATTATAAGATAACTCAAATTTGACACAAAGTTACTGAGATGAATTGGCTCCTGATTCGTCAAAACCTAGTCCCCGGCGAGTGGCCTTCAAAATTGAAGCCAATTTCTTACTTTCACATACAAATACGTATGGGAATTTTTCTGCACTCGTGATCGTTACGCTAAATATTTAAAAAGTGAGAAGTTTTTCCGTATTATAAGATACCTTTCCGTATGGAGGGATAAATATACTAAATTTTTGGTTAAATAAATTTTTTCCTTAGAGCACTGTGAGCTGAGTCCGAGATCAATTTAGGTATTGGCTTCAAATAGCTCCATATAAAAAGGCCAACTTGCCAGACGCTTGGTCAAAACAGTAGTATACAATTTAACGCTGGACTACTTAAAAAATTGATTTTTATTAACAATGCAAAAATTAACACTTCGTTGCCACTTTTTACCACTTTTCGCCAGTTTTGTAACCACTTATCACCACCTTCTTGAAAACGTCCAAACTCGATTATTTTGAGCAATATTATGCAAAGTGTTTAAAGATGATTACCTGTAGACAGAAATAATTGTATCAATAATTAGTCAATATATCCGGCTTGGAGCACCCGGTAGAATATTGTCTTCGATGAATGTCCTCTTGTTATATTTATCACTGAAAGACACTTTTTTACAATTAAGTTACAATTTATTCTCATTGAACTTGTCTTTTTCACTGCTCCTTACTTACTACTTTTTATAATAATTTTTATTTTCTGAAGTTACTATTTTAATCACTAAACTGCAACACAAAGAATACATTCGGCATTTCTTTTTCCTCATGATCACCTTATTATTACTCACTTTAAATGAATTTTCTTCACTTTTATTTGGGAAATCAAATTATTAGACTGTTGCAGAGAGTAAACAGAGCAGATATGACAACTGAAAATCTACGAAATGAAGTTAGTGTCGCCTATTGAAAAGCAATGGCGATAGGTGGTAAAATCAATTCAAAACATTACCACTCTCCACCATGCCTCATTTTCACATAAAAATTATATTAAATGAAATATAATATTATTACAGATTATTTACCCAAAAATGTAAATTTTGTTCGATGATAATTTGATGGCACTTGTTGGTAAGAAATATTGGATTCCATGTACTTGCTTAAAATATTGCTCTAAAAATGCTTAAAATTTTAAATCTAAAACGAATAATTATTATTTTTCGACTCTATACGTAGCAGCAATAAAAATGCAAATAATTTTGCGGCTCATTTATTTCATAAATCGTGAAAAATAGCGATTTCAATATAAGTATGGCGAGAAGTGGGGCATTGGCGAGAAGTGGTGATTCCACCCTATATACCGATTTTCAATTATGCTCAGAAAGTCAGGTATTAGAGACAGTTAGGTTCAGGGCCTAAGGTTAAGTCGAGATACTGCAATAATAAAGCTGAGATTGTAAGGAATCTAAGCTAATAAATTTCGATCAAACATGTATACTTTTGAATTAAGGCTTTACCCTCAGAAATATGAATATTGCACTGAAATTTTTTACATTTTTGTCAAGAATAATGCATAATGTAAGGAAAAGGATATAGTTTGTAATTGCACACTTTATTGTGTGTATCTTGTGTTACTTTCAAAACTTTCTCATTCCTTATATTTTCGAATTTTAGTATTAAATTCTAAATCAAGTTCGTAATAAATTGTAAGTTTTAATAAAAATTACATTCACATCTGTTATATTCCCGTCAATATTTTATTTCTACAATTTTATTAAAAAAAAAAGAAATATAAAAATTATCAAAAATGGAAAAATATGTTTTTTACTAAACCACAAAAATAAAACAAGCTAAAGATAAGCTATAAATTCTGATATAAAAAAAACTCATTTATATTTGGATTTTAACAAAGTTAGTGTGAATAGTTGACGCTAGGCAGGATTAATGATATAAATATAAAACACAACTGAATAAAACGAATTAGTCTTACAAGTAATTTAAGATTTAATATTCTCAGAATTAACTCTAAATTAATTGAAAGCATTTAATTTGAAATGGTAATGACACTTAATTTTCTACTGTTTTATTTGATTTAAATTTATGATACACTTGCAAGTGTTTTTAATGGTGTTTTCTTCCAAAATTTCCCATCTTAAGAAATTCTGCTATTTTTTTTTAAATCCGTAGTCAGTTTGTTTTGTCTCAAAAGCATTGATGTTTTCGTTCACACGATTGTTGTCTACAATCCTAAGAATTTTTCCATAAGTGTATTTCTCGAATATAAAAAAAATGGTATTCTACTAAAAACAATCTCAAAACAGCTCAATTGGTGTGAATCGTATCCCCAACAAGATTTTCAGCTTAAAGCTCATTCCTTCACAATATTTCGAGGTGAATTCCCTTGAATTGTTTAAATACCCGTTTCCATTGCACTATCATTCTTTTCCTCAGATATTCACCAAATATGCAATAACTTCAATACCATCAGTATAAGAGGTTGTACAAAAACCTCAGTTTAAATGTTAAGATGGTGAGACAGAGAGAGGGAAAAATCCCTGAATAGAAAATAATTTAGAGAAATAAACTTTTTTGAAATATGCAAACATCGCATGAGAATCTGAGACTTTTTAGGAAGAATTTGAAGAGAAGAATTAAGCAGGGAAAGGTACTCATTGGAATTTGTTACTTCTTCCGGTTACCAATGATAGAAAAATTCAGAGTAAATTAATATTCAGCAGCCGTGTCTTGTCTATAAAGAGAGTCACCAAAGTTATTCAATGAGGCGAACACATGTAAAATGTCCCTTGTGTGTGCTAGAATTAGAAATTGTGGGTTGAGTGAGAACATGTATCCGTTGTCATTGCACAAGTCTGTCGAATTGTCTCTCCAATTTAATATAACTGCACAACTGAATGTAATAGAGAAAATGTACCAACGAGCACAATTTATGAAACAAATATTGGGTGGGTGGATGTCTAAAAGAAAAAAAAACCTTGACAACTACTCAAATATTCATAAATCTCCATTCAATCAAAATAATGTTTTATTGATGAGAACTAAGCACTTTACAAATAAATTCACATGCACCAGAAATTCGTGCAATTTTTGTCTTCCGCCAAAATGTTCGCACTATGTAGACTATGTGGGTGGTAAACAAAGTGCTTTTAAATAGATATTTTCTATAATTAATACATCACTTAAAGACATAAGGTGATTTTTTCATTGACTTTCGAAATCCAATAAAAAAGTCAAGTCATTAGCATGATTGTTTTATGAATAACAATTTACAAAAAGGAAAAAAAAACACACGGATGATTTGAAGTTGTTGATTTTACGACATTATCAATTACTTCATTGATGTAAACATATTTAATAGAATCTATTTGATTTTGTTTTAAAATCTTGCATTTTCTAAATAATTACTATGGTTTGTTAGTCCAGTTGTAATGAAAAAAAAGGCTTTGAGGAATATTTTAATATTCTAATAAGCAAAAATTTTGATTTATACTGGAAAAATAAGCTTAAGACATTTTGAATTTTGTTTATCAAAATCAGATTTATTTTAATTTTATCTAAACTAACAAAATAAAGAGGTTAGAGCTCAAATTCATATGCACTGAGAAAAAAAGAGGCTGCGATTAACTTTATTTTTCGTCATAACTTTAACACTTTTTGGGTGTAAAAATATATCAACATTTTTTAATGTTAATTTTACACCTTTTAAGGGTAAAATCAACATGAAAGAAGGGTAAATTTAACCCATAATACACCTAAAAAGGGTAATATTTACACCGTTTTCGGATCAATACTGCAGGGTAAAATTAACATTTCCGGAATGTTATTTTAACTTTTTCGGATTTCTCTCAGTGTGCTTACCTAGTATTGTTTGTATTTTATAAAACTAGTCTGGCCGTTTTTCTTTTGTAAGGCAAAAGTGTTCAAGATTAAGGGGGAAATGGTGTGTTGTACGAGATAAATTGTTATTGTTCTTAGCTATATTTTTAGTTGTGAGAAACTGCGGCACTATCGAACACGGAATAGCACCAAAAACTGCGATTTTTTATTAGATATTAGACTTCAGAGAACGATAACTGTATGAATTCATAGATACGTGAGGGATACTTGTCCTCTGAGGTAAGGGGTCATCATAGTACAAGTTGTTTAAAAATAAAAATCAGTGTTCGGAACTACAGTATTCGGTGGTATTTCAGTTTCCCCTTTATAATACAGTAGACTCCCTCAAATTCGGGCATTTGAGACCGAAATGTCACCCGAATTAGAGAGAAATTCGGACGTCAAGCTGTTTGAAGTACAACGTATTTTTGTTCATCTGCATGAACATATTACGTTTACATACTCCTATTTATTGTAAATTTCATGAAAGTCCATTAAAAATGCAAAAACACATCATAACTAAGACAAACCATGGCAAATTTAAGGCTATTTGCTTCATTAGATAATCATAATCAAACTTGAAAAATTTTGACAAACTTTTTTCGAATTTAACTGCCGCCCGAATTATAAAGTAGCCCCATCTTAAAAGAGCCGAATTAGCGAGAGTCTACTGCAATAGAAACCAAATTTATAAGGGTATTAGGTGAGATTCTTAACAATCTCACCTACTATAATCCTAACAAAATTTCATGTCCTCCGATCGCGCTCAAACTTGGCCAAAATGTGTTTCGCCACTTCCTGATCACGAATATATGGGGGGCTAAGTTACGTTCCCGGCCGGCCGGCCGGCCGCACTTTGGAGCTTAATAGCTCCTAAACTAAAAAAGATATCGACTTGCGGTTTTCGGCAAAGGTTAAATATCGTATGAAAATTGCAACATGGTGCATTGACCCCCCACCCCCCACCCCTCCTTCCGCCATTTTGAAGACCCCCCTTTTTTGTTTTCTCAATAGCTCCGGCCCTGTGGCATTCAGCGGACTCAAATTTTAGTATGTTATAGCTGGGCCTTAGAGCTTTCCATCAATACCAAACTTAAGGTCCCCCGACCCCCCTGACCCGAGCTATAAGGGTCCAAAAAAATTTTCTTAAAATGGCCATAACTCCGGTTCTAATTGTCAGAATTTAAAAAATGAGGGCTTTTTGGAAAGCTCTCGTGAAATGCCACTTCCCCTTCTAACATCGCAAGTTCATAAAACCACCGCTAGGGGCGCTATTATTAAAAAGAAAATATTTAAATCTTAAAAGTTAAATAACTCAAAAATTCCTTATGCAATCGGGCTGAAATTTTAGTATGTTGTAGCCGTTGATTATACCTATCAAACAAAAAAAACCTTAAGTCGATCCATAACCCCTGACCCGAGCTATAAGGGGTCAAAGTTCGAACATTGACCGGCCTCTATCTCCGGTTCTAATTAACATATCGACATAAATTTTACCTTTTTGGTTTCGTCTCGATGAGCACTTTCAGATGGAAGTTCAAAAAGTCACCACAGGTGGCGCTGTGATAGCGTCAAAATTCATCGAAATTCAAAGTCACTTTTCTCAAAAACGGCATTGTGCAAGTTAATGAAATTTTAGTATGTTGTAGTCCAGTCTAGGACGTTTCCAAAATGGTGCGTATGCGCGCTGTGGTTAAAACAGAACCGGAGATATGAGGGGTCAAAGTTCACAAAATTCAAAAAATCATATCTCCGGTTCTATGTGACCGATTTTGATGAGTGAGGGCTTAAACGAAAGATCTCACCAAATGCTACAACTTTCTAGAATATTTGAACTTCGTGGGACCAACACCAGGGGCGCCACAGTCGAAAAACCAATTTCAATATCACATAACCTCAATTATCTCGACTGTCGCTAAACCGATTTTGATGATTACTTCGACACAATTGTAGAACACATTTGTCTCTACATTTCGTCCATACATCATTTTCCGCTCAGACTACGCTATCACTCCGATTTTGCCGTTTATGTGTAAAAAAAATGATTTTTCCCATAAAAACGCTTTGAAATCACTCAGATGCCAATTTGACTGCCTCTACTCCACCAAGACACTTAAAATAGGGTTTTAAATGGAAAGTCCCACAAAATACAACAATTCTTTGAAATAGTTGAAGCTCAACAAATGACTACTTGGGGCACTCTGGATGAAAAAACGAGTTAAGAAACAAAAAACCTCGCTTATCTTGGCTTCTGAGTAATCGATGAGATCATGTTCTATGGGAAAATTATAGAGAACATTCTGGTCTACATTTCATCCATATATCACTTTTCTATCAGTTCATCCAAATCCTTGATATTTTGGTTTAAATACAAAATTTGTATAATTTCACGAATTTGATTCAAGATAACTGAATGGCGTCTCCCAACTTCAGCTCCGAATCGAATTTGCATGCACTCCGAGTTATCTCACGTTAAGAATCTCACCTACATAAGCCGGTTAGGATTATCTGTCCCTTTCAGAATTTGACCGCTTTCGATCATCCTTGTTTATATTTTTCATTTTACAAGATTTTTCCTAAATTTATTTTTAATTTCTTAACATTAGGATGTTTAATTTAAATACTTTTAAATATGTTATCCCGAATATCTTAAATTTCTAACTACCGGATTCCTTTTTTTTCAAAATCTATGAGATGTGTGCGAAAATGTTTTTGTCGGTTTAATATTTAAGGAAAACCGAATCACAGATCTCCCGGAATGAACCTATAAATACTCTTTCGAAAGAGTGAGATCACAAAATCCACATAAAATTGCTAGAAACTATCAATTTGTGGAGAGAATAGAAGAAAATATTTAGAGATATGTGTGGTATATATAAATGCAACTCGCTGTGATCATAAATTCTCAATGAATCTTCACACGAAGAATTTGGGTATCATTTTAAAGTGGTTTCAGTGACATCTACGGTGATAGAAGAGGAAACAAAGAAATGAGCATCTATTTTGGGGATAGTCATAAAAATGGTGATAAATAGCTTCCTGGATACTTTTTGGTAATTCTTGTGGATATTTCCACTTGAAAACGTGATAGTTTATGTTTAACTTTTGCCCAATAGTTGATGACAATATTTTAAGGATGTTGAGTCGGGCATTGAATGTAACTTCCTCTTAAAAACTTCTGTCCTGTTTTACAAAGAAAAAAAAAGAAGTATATTTGCTTCCTCTGACCATTAATGTGCAACATAATGTTTGTAGGCCAATTTACACACTCTGTTGCCTTTACTCTTTCTTTCATCTTCCAACATTTTATAACACCATCATCTCGGCGGTGGACCATACAAAACCCATAGTCAATGGAGTCAAGGACAGCTTTTAACAGCACGATCAAAACTCTTTTTCTCCATACGGACAATTTCATTAGGTTCATTACTTCAGAGAAGAATATTCATTTAAACTATAAACCCTATTCGATGAAAATGTCGAAAGAGAACAATTAAATTCAATTGCAATTAAGAGTCTTTTAATGTTTTAGGCTTGCCTATAGAATTCTAGAAGTGTCTATAGAGGCCATTTGAATCATTAATTGATTCACTATTTACAATTTACGTATACGCATCTGATCACCGGGAACCAGAATTAGAATAGGATTTTGCGGAATATTTAGAAAGAAAGAGACACGGTTTTGCAAACATTTATTGTATGACTCAATGACGTTAAAGATGAAGATTGGAGATGAGATCATGATTCTCACGAAAATTCTTGTTATATACTCTATCTCGGGTAAAAATCTGAAAGTGCCATGTAACACGTCGCCGAAAAGTGAATAATCTTTTTGAATTTATTTGTAAAATTCAATAGAGGTTGCAAGAAAGGCTGCAATTCAGTGAAAATTCCCATCCAATATATAACCATAAACAAAAAAGAATAATTTCAACAGAATAACATATAAGAATTTAATATAAAAGAAATATTGTTAATTGTATTGAGAATTGTGAAGCTTGTAAAATCAGAAAAAAATGAGAATTATATGACCCCTTTCTATATCATCTTGATAATCTAATGGTACGACAGAAGCGTTAAAAGTTGCGTAACTCAAACATTTTTGTTCACTTGCCACTCAATTGTTTGGAATTAACGCCGACGCCAATGTAAATTAAATCTCACACATGTCTTTCAATTGCTTGTCTCATTATCCTACACTTTATTCATAAATGGTTATCACATGGAAAACTCAATAGAATTTAATTGCTACAAAGTGTTTGAATGTGGTGTATATAAGAAAAATCATCCATCAGCTATATTGAAAACATTTTTATAAGCACTTCAAACCACTTTTTATTCTCATAAACAATTAAGCTAATCATCATGGAAAGTGTTTTAAATTACTTTTTTTTTGAATTTATTGAAGGTGCTTAGAGTAAGTGTGCCAAATTCCGGCCAGCTTGCAATTTCGGCCACCTTTTTTGTTCCTCGAATTTCCATGAATTTTTAGGTTTTACATATTCTAGAGATTATACAATGCAAAAGAATAACAAAGAATGTCGCTTTGACAAACGAGATGACGTGAAAAAGGCATTGGAAGAATTCCTGAAGGGCAAGGAGCTATGAGAATAAACGTGGCCGAAATAGGGCACCAAAGCTATGTCTACATTTTTATTCATTTTAAAATGTATTAAGAATGATTTTAGAGTAAATAAAGACGATAAACTGTCTACAAGATTCTAAGCAACACTCCTTAAGTAGAAGGAATAAAAAAATCAATTTCTATTAAAGATATTACATTTCAAACTGAGACTTTGGCGCTTGCATGCAACTATGCCGAAATTTGGCACACTTACCCTAAATGGTGTTTACCTATTCTTTTTTACAATTAAGAATGTGCGTCTTGCACTTCTGATATGGTTTTCTTTTTTTTTAACAAAAAATCGTATTTGTTTCTGGAAACTTTTTGCATTATTTTTATTTTCTTTTTAAATTATCAGGAGTTAGATTTGGAGCAAAAGATCGACTTGGAGATCAAAATGCGAGAAGGCTCAGCTAAATTGCTGGCAGCTTGCAATAATCCAAAGACATCAGCAAAGGGTGCAGGGTATGTTGGGAATTCAGCATCGAATGCCAACAATACGCAAATTCTCGAGGCGGCGAAGAATCTGCTGACGTCCAATGAACGCATGACAGCTTACATGGCGGAATTGCAGCGACGGAAGCGCGATCGAGACACCACACAACGGGCAAAGCCCACCGGAAAGGTGTCCCTCAGTGAGATCCGGATGCCTCTTATGTGGAGGGATACGGATCACTTCAAGAACAAGGGAGATCACCGACGCTTTGCTGTGTTCTGTCTGGCCAAAATTGGTACTGAGATCTACGATACGTCGCTTCTGTGTCCCGTGGACAGAAATCTCACGGATATCACCTTTAGCGATGCGATTCTCTTGTGAGTTGTACACAGAGTGATCTCATAGGTCAATCTCTTATGCTGATTTTTGGTTGGATTTTTTTTCACAGTTCTAATATCACTCCCGATTTCGAGCTGAAATTGGAGGTGTACGCAGTGATGATGGAGTCTGACTTGTCGATTGCGTCAACACCTCGAAAAATTAAAAACACCATTCACAGTTCAATTAGTCGAACGGTGGGCAAAAGACT
Source organism: Phlebotomus papatasi (assembly GCF_024763615.1). Classification (NCBI taxonomy): domain Eukaryota; kingdom Metazoa; phylum Arthropoda; class Insecta; order Diptera; family Psychodidae; genus Phlebotomus; species Phlebotomus papatasi. The sequence continues at coordinate 47,779,586 of NC_077222.1, forward strand.
GGCTGCAAATCTCAAAGATGAACTGAATAATACAAAAATGTAAGTGAAATTTTAAAAATTATTTATACAAAATAGGGTTTGGTCTATATGATATAAATACATTGCATCACTGACACTAATCTATTATTTATTTTTAATATGATAATTTTATTCAAATTTTATTTTCTACGTAACTTTATTTTTGGTAAATAATATTTATTAATATATTCAGATTAGTAACCTATTGTAGTTCAATTCAAATTTATTTTAATCGAAATGGAATAAAGATAATTAGAAATAAAAGATTATATATTTTTATATTTTTGGAAATAATCAAAAATAAAAGAAATGAATATAGAAAAAAGATCAGAGCGTAATCGCGACGAATGGATTACAAATTATTAGGTCCTTAAGGAACCCTCTACTAAAAAGTTAATTATTTTTTTTATAAATTTTATAAAAATTATAAAAAAAATTAATTATCAAAAACAATGGAAAACACGGTATTTTTTAATGTTTATTTAAAAAGATTTGTATGAATATCGTCAAAAATGAAACCACATCGCGTTTGTATGGTTTTTTTTAATAGTTCACATTTAATATTTTATTCAACCCTCTGACAGTTACCACGCGTCAACTTACGCATCAAAAACACACTTTTACAGCATTTAAATTGACATTTACTACGTTTGTTTTTACAATTACCTATAGAATAAATGTCAGAATAAATTTACTAATTTATACTGATTAAATTATTTAAGGAAATTTTATAATCACACTAAATGTGATTTTTGGGATGACTATCTTCGGACCGTCTTACCTTAAAAAAGACTTTGAAGAAGTGTTCTTTCAAAAGACTTTGACCCATGAGAAAGTTAATGCTACGATGGAGATTTTGTGTTTAAAAGTAGAGGTGATGAAATGTATTATGCTTTGCGAAATGCAGGAACTCGTGACTAGGTATAGCTATATTTCAAAAACACATTCGCATCATTTTTCGTTTATCGGTTCACGACCGTTTTGAACATGAACCAATTTCTAAATCATTTAAAATATAGTCCAAAATGCCTTTTTAAAGAAAATTTCCCCCCATCCTTGTAAGCAGAAACGTCAGATTTTTTTTAAAAAAAAAGGCAATTTTTGACGAAAATTACTTCTAGTGTGTAGACACCATTAAAAACAATATAATTGAATTTCTGATTGAAAAAAATAGTAATCGGTTGTGAACCGGTTCATAACAGATTAGAATAGGTTAAGGCTTGTCAAGAATCCCACGACCTTTCCAACGAGTCCAAATATGATCCGAATTATTTGAGAAATACGCTCTCTAGAGCTTTTCTAACTTTTGACATTGAAAATCCGTTTTTACGAATGACTCAACGGTTTTTTTCAAACATGGACGAAGTTTCCGCTTAGGTAACTTCTCAAACATATCCAATATGAAAAAAATCGCTCGACACATTTTCTAAAAAAAAACATGGTTTTGGAGGGGTAGGGTAGGGATGGAACGAAAATGTGGGACATTTTAATAGCCCCACGGCTTAATAAGGGGTTCTCCGAAGGTCCCAAGTCTCTATCTCTAACGGTTTAGCCTCTAGGCGTGATAACGGCCGGGCGAACAGATGAACAAACAGGCTGACGTCAAAAAAAACTCGAAACTTTATATTTCAAAATTCTACCAAAATACGACCTTTTAGGGGTTAAAAAGATGAAACTCAAAATCTAATGGCGCTGGCACACCTTTTCAATTCAGTGAATTTCAACCGATTGTAATTCTACCTCTTACTCTTTCAAAGTAAAATAAGATATATGTGTCTCTTTCTGTCAAATGAAAATTGAAATTTAAATTCCAATTTCAAATTTAAATTTCATTAGACAGAAAGAGACACCTATATCTGATTTCACTTTGAAAGAGTAAGAGGTAAAATTTCAATCGATTGAAATTCACTCAATTGAATAGGTGTGCCAGCACCATAAGGATTACAACTGCTTTCTCTGTGGAATTGGAGCAGTAAAAATTAAATTGAATTTAAAGCAAAAGAGTCCCAAATCAACAGTGCAACTCGTATCGTCAGGTTTGCAAGATGGATCGTCTCCCCGTGATAGAACGTATTTTTGAAAACTAGTCACTACGTCTAACCCACTTTTTTTTGTAAAATATATTGCATTTTGTTCATGTTACTGCTCGAACTCAAATCAACTTTTTTTCAACTTGTCATCATACTGGAGTATAAACGGTTAAAGATATTAACTTCCGGTCTTCCGTTACCTCTAATAAAACACAATACCTCCAGACGTTTTTTTTCTTTTCCTCCCACCTCCCTCCATTCCAATCTAAAACCATATTTTTTGGTTTATTTCGAAAACGTCCTACGATATTTTTCATTTTTTGGATATGTTTTAGAGGTAGTCCAGGCGAATATTTCGTTCAAACATACCTATGACCTAAAAAAATCGCCATCTTGAATTTTTGAAGGAAAAATTTTAACTACTTTGGAGAGCCTATTTGTCAATCGAATTTAATCGAATTGGATTTTTTTGGAAAGGTCTTGAAATCAATTAAATATCCGAAAGAACTAGGGTAAGTGTGCCAAATGTCGGCATAGTTGCAAATATGCACTGAAGTTCTAAGTTTGAAATGCAATATTTTTAATTCATATTGATATTTCTTGTTACTTTCTTTTCGGGAAGGTTGTGTGGAACCTTGAAAACTAGTTTATCATCTTTGTTTTCTTTGAATCACTTCCTAAAATATTGAAAAATTAATAAAAATGTGGACATTGCTTTGAGTAGTATTCCGGCCACTTTGAGTGAAATTCCGCCCACCTTGTTTGTGAAGCAACGGATAAAAAATTTCAAAGCGTCATACGGAACGGGTTTAATATTTAGTTTAATACGTTTATATGGCCCACAAGCCCTGATATCTTCCCTATAATTTGTCCTGAAGGCCTGAAGGGTAGCATCTCAAATTTACGCGCAGATTCCCGTAGCAATTTGCCCTTCCTGAACTCTTCCAAGGCCTTTTCCACATCATCTTTTTCATAGAAGCGATGGTTTTTTTCTCTGGACATTGGAGAACTCAGAAATTGAAAAACTCGAAATCGGGGAAATTTTCCCCGAAATTTAAAGATTGACTTAGTATTAACATAAACAGAAACAATCTTTAATGAAAACTAATAAATTTTCATGAAAAACGCCGAAGGAAAACCTTTTGCACTTTACCACAAATCACAAGACTGCTAGAAACACAATCGATCTGTCACATTTTTTGTAAGACTCTTTCCACACTTAGTTTTTACAACGCAATTTAAATTCAAATTATACCTAAAATTTGAAGGTCTATGTGTTAATACATCCTAAAATAAATAAATATTTAAAAGCAAAATGAATTCATTGACTATTCGAAGATTACATACATAATTTTAATTAATTTATTTGCATGGCCGAAATTACACTCAAAGTGGCCGAAATTAGAAGCTGGCCGAAATTTGGCACATTTAGCCTAGCCTTTTTTGTTTGACTGTATGGTTGTAAAAGGGGTTCCGACTTGAGAGAAAACACGGACTGAAAGAATTTGATATGAATTGCCTACTATTGGGAGCCCATTTATAAAATAGTTTTTGAAATACCCCCAAATGTATGTGAATATTTTTTCACGCGGTAAATTTGAAATACATTTCTTATGAACCGTCGGCTTTAAAAATATTTTGCATACATCACGGCATTTTCATAACTTATCCCAAAGATATCTCCTGCAGATACGCAATTGTACTGTGCCATTGGAGATAATTCTCGGGGTTTTTTTCGGTCCCGAAAAATTCTTTCAATGCGGAACTCCCTGTATAACTCATGTCAGAACTATTAAGAATGTATATTTCTTTGTTAATGTTTGATTTTGAAATGCTTTTGTGATTTATGAATCAATTTAATCGCAAGTAGACCAGTAAACACCAAAAGACCATGCGATAAACTAATTAACGGACAGCTCTATCTCGTGAGTTCAAGCATTCCGCAAAGCTGGGACGCTTTGCCATCCCTTTTAATTTACAACGTCATGTATATTGTCGATTCTTTAAGAAAATTATAATATTCATCGCATTTACTAAACTTCCATTTGAGGAAAAAACTAGGTTTTTATTTTATATGAGTCAAAGCTGCTTTTATTCATTCCTAGACTTCCAGATAATACCTCACTCATCTGATCTGATTGCAATTATACATATTTTTTACGGAACATTTTTCTTAACCTGACGATCTCTACTTCAGTAAAATTATTCTTTATTTATTTCTTTAATTTTAATTATTTTTTTAATAATTTATTTTCCTTTTTGAACTCAATAGATTCAGCAAAATTATGTTAATCCCTCTATTTTTAATCCCGAATTTCCGCTTTGTACACATAGGGGAAAATTTTAATAGAGGGAAGTGGGGCACTTTTGAAATTGTGATTTTTTCCTATGTTTAAATGGAACTGAGCTATATCATAATGTAATTTAGCTTCTCAATCTGCTTGTGCACCTAAATTATGTCACAATAAGGCTCAATTTTATATAGAAATAGGTGAAAAATCCCAATTTCAAAGATGCCTCACTTCGCCCTATATCATATAATTAAAACATAAAATGTTCTGGAAAGTTATAGAGCAGACACACTTAATACAAAAAAAAATCTTTTGAAACTTTATTAATCATTTCTCATTGCTGTAAATTGAATTCATTTGGTTAATTTTCTATTGCAGAGGCCCAAAGTATGATTTAATTGCTACAGCTCATTTAACATTGTCTGATGCCTCGGATCTACCTCACACACATGATCTGTGCCTCTCACCAAATAACAGCACCATGTCCCAGAATCCTGGTGGGAAATTGCCACTTTTTGGCCATTTCTGCTGCCGTTTGGCTCTTCAGCCGGACGTAATGGAGCAACCGGTGCTCATGGGGGACCTGAGTCTGCTGGCCAAGGGTTCTTGTAGGCCCATTGATGGCTTTGCCAGGCTACAAGCATTCCGACTGGAAGTGTGGGATGATGAAGAGACAATGAAGGCCAACATTCAGCCACGGAGGTGTTTGGATGTGACCAGAGATACAAAATTGAAGCAGAAAGGAGATACTGACTTTATTTTGTCTAATCTGGAAGAGGGAGCGCTCGAAGTGATTAAAAACTCATAATAAAAAATCTAATTTTTTTTCTATACATTTTTTTTTTGATACCATTTTAGGACTATACGTTCCGGACAAAATCGATGACGGAACAAACAAAGTGGTTAGCAGCCATAAAGAAGGCCATAAAGGAGCATCTGATGTGGGGACATATAACACTTGCGTTGCCAATGCAACTGGCATCGCCAGGTAGCAAAAGTTACTTCACACGCTCTTCCAGACAGGGATCTCTTTATGATCAAGTTCCAATTTTCGGTAAGTGTTTTTGTCTGCCATCGTAAAATATTCCTGACATTTCTCTCTCGATTACTATTACGAGTGGAAAATTACCGATTTTGCTTATCTTTTAGTGACTTATTTCTGTGGGAATATATACAGAAAAGTTGGACTTGACATTGATATTTTCTACCTAAAAAGTAATTTTTGCACATCCATCTTAATAAACTAAAATTTGTGGACTTCTATTGAAGGTTTCTTATAGATACTTTTGTTAAAGATTTTATTGCTGCAGATAAGTACGGCAGATGCATATGAGAAAAAATGGCATATTTCTCATAAAAAAGAAATTGGGATGAGAATAAAAATCTCAAAGCAAGAAGAAGAGACTAGGAAGAATTTGCGCAAAAATTTAAATTTCTTATCAAAACTGTTTATTTTATCTAAATTGGTTTTTATTTTGTTAAATTTATTCATTTGATCTGCATTGCAAATTAAATTGGGCAAATTAATTATATTAACTTATCTCAGTTAGTAAAGATTTTCAAAGAGCCTTGCAATTTTAAACATTCTAAAGAGAATTTAAGTTAAACAATAATGATAATATTTTAATAGAATAATTAATTAAAATACTTTAGTAACATTTCTTGATAAGATCATTTAAACTTGTTTATACTGAATTATACATGAAACTCGTAACTGCACTGAGAGAAATCCGAAAAAGTTAAAATAACATTCCGGAAATATTTATTTCACCCTGCAGTATTTATCCGAAATCGGTGTTAATATTATGCTTTTTAGGTGTATTAGGGGTTAAAGTTACCCTTTTTCATGATGATGATTTTTAAGGGTAAAGGTGTCAAATTAACATTGAAAAATGTTGATATATTTTTACACCTAAAATATGTTAAAATTATGAGGAAAAAAAGTTAATCGCACCCCGTTTTTTTCTCAGTGTACATAGCAAAGCGGTAAAAGTATGAATTTTTTTATAAGATTTAATTTTTGTATTTGTATATTCTCCATAATGATTTTTATGTTTTATGCACTTTTCAATGATGGTTCTCAAGTGCATATGCTTCATGTAAATTGCCGAAACTAAATTTTAAGCATAAGTAAATAAACTCATTTGAGCTCTGAATACAAAAACAAATCAATTTAAAACATTTTTATTCCAATCTCTAAACTTAATTACATTTGCCATACTGAGAATTGAATATTATGCACTATAGAACAAAAATTTCCTGAATATTGTTTAATTAAGAAACTTTTAATTGCTCCACCTTTTATACCCTTAACTTCCAGCACTTGCTAAAATGATTCATGAATATTTTATTAACTTTCTGCTAATAAAATAAATTTATACAGTCAAACTTTGTACGTAAAATAGTACTGAGAAACAGGAATTTATATTTAAAATAAATATGGTTTGAACGTTGCTGCCTGTAAAACTATAATTTCAATATTTTGAAATTAAATTTTGCATTAAAGTGATTTTCTATCAAATTAAAGTATCCCAGAGTTGCAGGATGCTCGAATTCATGACTTAGACGCTATACCTCAAAAGTACATTCGCGTTATTTACCGTTTACCGGGTCACAAAACCGATTTATTGAACAGATTGAATCACTTAAAAGATCGCCGAAAATAGCTTAGGAATAACGTCATTGAATTTCGGGGAAAACGCGCTACCTTTGGATGATTTATGTTTCGCACAAATATTTTTTTTTCAATTTGTTATAAATGAATTTGGCCAATATTATAATATTACATTTTACTAGGTAGTCCAATACCTCAAATTTTCAGAAAAAAGATATATGGGTGAAATCCATAAGAAACATAGTGAAAAAATTGAATTGTCCGAATTTGAATCGTCCGAAGGTAGCGTCCCCTAGTTATCGATTATGAACCGGTTCAGTTTTATCGGAAATTCCAAGACCTCTCCAACGAGCCCGAGCATGATACCACTCGGTGGAGAAATACTCTCTCTCTCTCTAGAGTCTTTTAAACCGTAAACCGTAACGACGTATGAAGACGAAATATCCGCCTGGAAAACCTCAAAAACATATCTAGTAATGAAAACAATCGCACGACGCGTTTTCGAGGAATCCCGAAAAACATGGTTTTGGTTTAGGGTCCACTTAGGTGTCATGTTGTTATGTCTTACCATTTGGCTTTTAGATCTGGCGAGAGCCGGACGGATCAAACGCACAGACGGACAGCGTGACATTAAAAGCTCAAAACTATTTTCAAAATTCTAAAATAACATTATCTCGAAACTTATCTCTTTTCTTCTCTCTCCCTTTCCCTTTATTCACCCGTCAAACACGTCAAAATAGATTTTTTTATTTCTCAAAACTGGCCATGGCGATTTCGTTCATTTTCGGATATATTTTGGAGGTAGTCCAGCTGAATATTTCATCCTTTAACACCTTTTAACCCTTTAAGGACGAGAGGGTCAAAAATTGAGAGTCAAAAAAATCACTTTGTCTGATTTTTCAGATGAAAATATCACTTTATAGTGTAAGTGTGCCAAATTTCGGCATAGTTGCATGCAAGCGTCAAAGTCTCAAGTTCGAAATGTAATATTTTAAATACAAATTGATTTTTTTTTATTCTTCCTTTTGCAAGAGTGTTGCTTGGAACCTTGTAAAGAGTTTACCGTCTTTATTTACTCTAAAATCATTCTGAATACATTTTAAAATGAATAAAAATATAGACATAGCTTTGGTGCCCTATTTCGAGCACCTTCATTCTCATAGTTCCTTGCTCTTCGGGAATTCTTCCAATATCTTTTTCACGTCATCTCGTTTGTCGAAACTACATTTTTTGTTATTCTTTTGTATTGTGTAATCTCTAGAGTATGTAAAGTCTCAAAGTTCATGGAAATTCGAGGAACAAAAAAGGTGGCCGAAATTGCAAGCTGGCCGGAATTTGGCACACTTACCCTATGGCCATAGAAAAAATTTCGTTTTTGGGTCACCGGTGACTCAATCGTCCTTAAAGGGTTAACGGAGAAATCTCCATCTTGAATTATTAAGGTCAAATTTTAACCACAATTTTAAGCTAGCAAAGGTAGCAAAGCTTCGGACGCATGTCACGCTTTTTTTATTCCAAACTAGAATTATTGTGCTACTTCAATGAAAAAAGAGAAATTTTTTTCTTGATGAATACTTTTTTAGTAGGGAAAAGTGCCCAGTTCCCATGCTTCGTACGATCCTAAATTTCGTAATGACCCATTTTTTCCTATAATTCTCAATAAATGTTATTCACTGCATCCATACTAAGGGAAAGGCCCCAGTTTTCATGTGCCCCGTTTTTTTGCAGTCTCATTCAATATTCAAAAACATAGGAAGAATTTAGTCATTACGAAACTTGGGATAGTATGAAGCAAGGGCATGTGCATTTTCTAATAACAACATGAGAATAACCCTACGTGGTCATTCTTGTGTGATTTTGTGTTATCATCTTTCTTTGTGTTGGTTCCTTTCGCGACTGTTTTGTGTTTTTGAAACACGTGGAAGACTAGGAAAAACAGTCATGGCCAGGAGCCAGCACAAAGAAAAGTCGATAACGCAGAAGCAGATACTAAAAGAAAGTGTTCAGGTTCAGATGAAAGATTTCTCATTTTTATTTTTTGGAATAGTAGGGTAAGTGTGCCAAATTTTGGCATAGTTGCATGCAAGCGCCAAAGTCTCAAGTTTGAAATGTAATATCTTTAATAGAAATTGATTTTTTTTATTCTTTCTTCTGAAAGAGTGTTGCTTAGAACCTTGTAGACAGTTTATCGTCTTTGTTTACTTTAAAATCCAATGTCTTTTTCACGTCATCTCGTTTGTCAAAGCTACATTTTTTTGTTATTCTTTTGCATTGTATAATCTCAAGAGTATGTAAAAACTAAAAAATCATGGAAATTCGAGGAACAAAAAAGGTGGCCGGAATTGCAAGCTGGCCGCAATTGCAAGCTAGCCGGAATTTGGCACACTTACCCTACCATAAATGGATTTTCAATTACAAATCTGTTCTGAAAACATCTCAAGGAAACCAATTGCATTTGCAACACGTACTAGATTGGATTGTGTTGAATGTGTGAAATATCCTATTTATGGGATGCAGCTGCAGCCAGTATGAGCATGTATGAGTATCATTATGTATCTGGAGATCGAAACCTTTCTAACGATGGGTCCCATCCATCCCTACTCCGCCCTACTCTACCTCTAACCTTACTATATCTAAATTGACCGGACTTTACCTGTAATGTTTATTAACCAATTTCAATGAACTATTTTTTGTTGGACTTCTGTACTCAAACTATTAAAAATAGATAATGATCGGTGATACGCCCAGATAAACTCATGGTAGCTGAGATTCTTTAAAGGCTACCTCGGATTGCTTGCAAATCAGGGTTTTTGCAACTTGGAGTGCGTGAAAATTCAATTTTGAGTTGTAGAAGTAATGGCTGCGGTAGGGGAAAGTACTCTCCTTTCGAACGTTCATGTCTTCGAATAATGTGAATTTTCATTTAGTTTTTTTAAGAGACTTTACACATTTCTATCAAATATTACTTGGCTTATCATCAGTTGTTGATAATTCCGTGATAATTTAGTGTTAAATCTCTTACGAAAAACAAAAGAAATTCACAAGACATGAACGTTCGAAAGGAGAGAACTTTTCCCTACACGTTTTTTAGTTCGGTATTATTTCATGAAATCAATATACGCGTCCCTTTCTTTCTCAAAATATTTGTATAAAACTATCCCCATTCTTTCAGTCCTAAAATTTGATTGAATAAAATTGAATTTGGTGTAATGCTCAAGAGAAAGAGAAGAGCGCGAAAGAGTAAGATAGACATTATGCAAAGCTTTTAAGAAATTAAAGGATCTGAATTTCGATTTTACGAAATTTTTCTGACTTAAAAGGTGTGCTGGAACTATAAAATATCGCGTTAAGAAAACGGTTCTTGGCGGCCAAAAAGGATAAAATTGGCTCGACGCAAGTTTTACCCCCCCAAAAATTCAACTTAAAATCAAATTTACACGCATTTCTAATTGCAAGCATCCCTAGTATCATGCACCTTGAGTTGCACGCACTCCGAAATCATCTGAAAAGAATCGCAGCTGCCATAAGCTTATCTGGGCTTATCATTGGTTTTAATTTGATTGGACTTTCAGCCAATATTAAGCGAACATCTTCATGAGAATTCTTGTGGAATAAGACACTTGGGCGAAAGTTTTTATTGAATTTCTTTAAGAAAATGGTCTATGGAACTTTATTTAAGCAAGCTCTTTAACTAAGGTGTTTTCGGTACCAGAATATGCGGGTATATCCTAGGAATTGAGATTATGGACAGACTATTGAAAATTGGTGGGAAAAGAACCTTCATAGTACCCGAGATATATTAGAATTCATTTAATATTCTGTATAGCGTTGAAAGCATTTGAAAAACACACCTTATTTCTAAATGTTATCAAAACTCATTAGAAACTTTTCTTTAAGTGATAATGAAACATTTGTACCGAAAATTTGATAATACGGATTTAGTGTAGAATGACGTTTATTTACGTACTGTGTGAAAATCAATGATTAGCGTTCAACATGATCAGATTTTTAGTGTTCTATATACATCTTATTTCGACAGTTTCATTCCTTACTGAGTTATCTCAGGATGACAACTGAACTTTTCGGGAGAGCCATTTAAAGTTGACAAATCCCTATGCTCTCCATGTATTTGTTTCCGAAAAAAATGAATATCTCTTAGTATAACGTTTGAGATAGATAAAGTAATTGCCAAATATTCAAATTATTACTGTATCACATTCTCTTATTTTAAGAGATGATAAACTTGATTCTTTTATTCATCTTCTTACCTTTTGTCTGTTTTTGCAGAAACAATCGAACCTCGTCAGCCTGCTCGACCGACAGTTCAGGATATTTTTGCTATTCCGAATTCCGTGGACACGTCGCCGACGCTGAGTGATTTCCGCAATCGTACATACTCCTCCGGGCGTAGCAGTCACAGCAGCAATATGAGCAACGGCAGCAGTGTTGGCTCCATCAATTCCCGGCGTAGCCACTGGCCCTTTGGCGGTGGTAAATGAACCACCTCCACCCTCAGCTCTGGATTGATCAATTTCCTCTCACACAAAAATTTCCGCGCGTAATTTAATTTCCAATCCTTGAACCCTACTTCCCCTCTCTCCATTTTACCAATGAGAAACGGAAATGACAGGAAAGAGCAATAAAGTATCTCCCTCGGTCCAATTTTTGGCAAAATTCCTTTTTAATTTTTCAATTTTTTTTCCTTTTGATAATATTACAATACCCTTTTCGTCTACAAGATTTAATTTTAGGTTTTTTTCATTATTATTAAATATTTTGACTAACAATAAAATGATGAAAGAGATGATATTTAGCTATGCAATAAGTTAATTTCTCTTCCTTGTCTACTTTTTTCCGTCGATTTGGAGCCTCTGTCCAGTCAATTCCTCTGAGTTTCCGCCTTTTAGTACAGTATGTGGTGATAAATGGTGAAGCAATTCTCACTCCAGCCACGGATGTTTGAGACACTGTGCAGCAGATGCTCGAAGGATGGGATTGAAGTGGAGCATCGGAAGCAGGAAATCCGTAAAATCTCGCGCTTCAATGGGATCCCACTCATATTTCTCAATCAGGACATTCTGAAGGCCCCATGGCTTCAATTTTAGTATATTCCTCAAATGACCTTGAGCGAATAAAAAAATAAAAAGTTACTTTTTATTCACTAAAAAATCAAACTATCGATAAAACTTCAGTTTTTTTTTGTCAAAAAGTAAAGTAAAATTGATCAGAAATCACTTCAATATTTTCTCTTTTATTCACAGTAAAAAAAATTAACACTATTATAGTGTGTAATCTTTTACATCACTATTATAGTGTTAAATTTGGAAAAAACGTTTAATTTAAAATTGTTTAATTTAAAGTTGTTGAATTTCAAGATGTTGAATTTGGAATTGCTGAATTTAAAAATTGTTAAATTTTTATGTGTAAATTCAAAAATTGTAGAATTCTGTTTATTGTTGAATTTCATTTTCATTTCGAAGGTTTTTGATTTTTTTTTTTTGCCTTTTTAGACATTTTTATTGGTTTTTCGTGTACCCTAATGCGAAATGATTGCATCTGATGCTCGGATCTTCACAATATACTTATTATGCATATAAATATTTGATGTTCTATATGACTTTTGCCCAATCAAAAGCATCTCGACTGAAGTATAAGTCTTAATTGGAAATTCAACAATTTTTACACAACTTTTGTTTAAAAATTCAACAAATTTGGTTGAAATACACAAGGCTTCACACTATAATAGTGTTAAAAATTATGATCAAACTATAATAGTGTTAATTTTTGATCATGCGACAAAAATACCATAAAGTTGTGTATTTTTGCACACTATAATAATGTGAAATACTGTAATCATACTATAATAGTGGTAATTTTTAGAATTTGTTAAACAGTTTTAAATCACGAAACATTGTTGAAAAATTTTTATGATTATAACAGTGAGAAATTTTACACATATCGCAATTAAATAATTAATTTATCAGATTTTACACTATTGTATAGTGTTAAAATTTTACACATTTTCAAATTAAACAACATTGTTGAAAATTTTTCAACAGTGGTAATTTTCAATCACGTGACAATAAATTACCAAAATGTTGTGCATTTTTTTTTATATTTTTAAATTAAACAACTAAAATGGTCGATTTTGCACTATTATAGTAGTAAAATTTTACACATTTTTTTACTGTGTTGGTCAACTATCTCCGATTCTGAATCCAAAAATGACCAACCACTATTTTAATGTTTTTGAATTTAAAAAATACTTTTTTTAGAGCATAAATAAACGGGTCCCGGTCAAAATCCCGAAAGCCAAAATCCCGAATTCTTAAAAGTATCATAGCTACTCCCACGATTGTATCCGCGCTTGCTGGGGATAAAAGGAAATCTTCTGTGTCTTGGGAGATTATTCGAAACATTTTCCTCCATATAATTTCATCCATTTCAGGATTTCGAACATTCGGGATTTTGGCATTCGGAATTTTTGGTTTTCGGTATTTTGGCTGCCACCGATTGTAGACATCATTGAGTAAACCCAAATATGGTGCCACACTTCAAAATCCGACAAACTGTTTTCGAGATATCCCACTAAAAAATAGTAATTTGAAAAAAATAATGTTCAAGTTTTTTCGCAGGTCATAGAGTTTTTAGCGATTGGATCGTGGATCACGAATTTTTTCTTGAATTGCGGATATTTTTCACAAAGAATTTTTTCGCGCTTGCGGTTTTTATCGCGGATATGACCGCGAATCACGAATGTCTTTCGTGAGCGAGGAATTTTTCGCAGATCACGGTTTTCATCGTGAATGTTTTTGCAGATCGCTTAAAGTCTTAGCGGATCGCAGATTTTTTTGCGGGGATCCTATTTCTTCGCGGATGCTTTCGAAGATCACGTTTTTTTTTTTTTTGAATTTACGGGGGATCGTGGAAATTTTCGCAGATGCGAAATTTTCGCGAGATCCAAAATTTTTCTGAAATCACGGAATGTTTTTGCGGACAAAGATGTTTATGGCAGTCCACGGATTTTTTACTGCGAGATATTATTTTAGCGTAAGTTACAGTTTTTATGCGGGTCGCAGATTTTGTCGTGCACCTCGAATTTTTTCTCAGGACCAAATTTTTTGCAAGGCGCGGATTTTTACACGAATCATGGAATTTACTCTTAATCTTTTTTTCATGTTAATCTGAATAGAAAAGTTCTCTTACTTTAACTTTGTCCAAGATAACTTTTTTGTTTACAAATTCCAGAAAATATTAAGTCTCTGACTTTTCTTTTTTAAATTATTTTCACGATAAATGATAAAATATTTCACATTCAATTTTGTATGAATTTCGAGATGCAAACACTCCAAATTTGTCCAAATTTTCAATAAAAAAGCACACCTACCATAAGTAACTTTAGAGAGAATTATCACTCATTTTACTGTAATAACCTGGACACATTGGAAGCAACTTTCGTCAAACATTGCCTTAAAAAATGTATGTTTCCGCCTACAATGATAGAGGAAATTTTCTTAAAAAAAAGCATTTTTTACAAATATTACTCCCATTGTGTAGAGGCTTTAACACTAAACCTACCAAGACCCGGTCAAATTGACCTGTTTAAAAAAAAACTTTTTAAAATTAATACATATTTAAACGGCACAATGTCACTATCAAACTTTATCAATTTCTTAAAATATGCATGTAAAATATTTTCAGTGTTCAAATTTTAATTTTTCCTCTTTTCCAAGAAATATATGTTGAGTATTCTACCCTACCATGGTCTGCTATTTGACCGAGCACGCTAGTAAAACGCCCAAAAACGGTCGGTAGGTTTAGTGTTAAAGGACAATGAGCAATACGGTCTAACCTTTCGCCCAGAATAAGATCTATACCATCGAATAGGTATTGGTAAAGATAACTAATTTTGTTCCGGGACCAACCAAAAAAGAATGTAGAAAAAAGCCCAGTCAGCATATGGGTAACGGGGGCCACGGGATATACGAATTGTGAGCGGGAATGCTGTATTTCTTGTCTTGTGTTCAATATATTTATACATATAGATTGAGGTGCCTATCATTCCGGATTGATAAGAGATCAAGGGGGATGAAATTGAAGGACTATCTCCGAAAGAAATCGTTTTTCAAAAGTATAAACAAGAGCTTATTTAGCTTATTAAGCTCATTAACGCAATTTGAGCTTATTTAAAAATCAATAAAATCCTTGCTAAAGAACTTTGGGAAATGAAAATCCACCTACGAACTGTTTTTCGAGGAAATTCTGTTACTCTTTTTTAATGCAATTTCTGCACCGATTTTGATGGTTTAGACAAAAGGTACATAAACGTTCCCATGAAACTGAGAAGCTTTTTATTAGAAGAAATTGCATTTTAAGCTTTTGAGAATAATGTCCTAAAACGATACGTCCTTAAGCCGAAAAGCTTCTAGACTTTATACTTAAAAAATCAGCATAAATCTTATTTAAATCTTATTTTTAAACGTTTCTTTTTTGTTTTAAGGAAAAAGATCAAGAGAAGCTTCAGCACTGAGAAAAAAAGAGGGTGCGATTTTTTTCCTCATAACTTTAACACTTTTTAGGTGTAAAAATATATCAACATTTTTTAATGTTAATTTTACATCTTTTTAAGGGTGAAATTAACATGAAAAAGGGTAACTTTAACCCCCAATACACCTAAAAAGGGTAATATTTACACCGATTTTGGATCAATAATGCAGGGTAAAATTAACATTTCTGGAATGTTATTTTAACTTTTTCGGACTTCTCTCAGTGTAGAAGCGATCGAATGGATAAAATTAAGTGTCTTATGAGCTAATCATGTTTTCAGCGCAAAGTTTTCATCGTGCGTATTTATTTTGGATTAAAAAAAAAATGAGAAACTCATCATAAGCTACGGAAAATTGCCAAAATGATCGAATTCGAATTTAATATATTTAAAATATTCAGAAAACACTCGCTAATGCATAATTTTTGGGAAATAAGTTGATTGAAATTATTAGGTATCTCTTGGATATTTTAAAAGGATGACAATGAACTCTTGACGTATCCGAAATAAAGTTCTTTATATGCAACTCACAATCGTGGAAAATATTTTTGCAAGGTGTTTTTTTAAGTTTACCAGTTTATTGATGATTTAAATCTATTTATAAATCATTTCAAAAATTGTCTTTATGAATTTCACGTTAAAATTAATTATCTATTCATATAACTGGGTCAAAACTACTTTTGTAAAATACAAAAAAATGGTATTAGTTTACAAAATTAACATTTTATTATTCATAATTCAAAAAAAAAAACTTTAGAATTTCTCTTCGTATCTAAAGAAATGTTCTATTCTCAAAAACTTCAAACTTTTTTCTACTTGTTTTTCGTTAATTTTTGTTCAATATTATTTAAAATTTTTCTAACTATCTTGATATAAGAATTGAAGTAGAGAGCTGCATAATTTAAATAACTTGATATTTAAGAATTTAAAAATCACTCAATTGCAACTTACCAGTGCTTGTGAAGTATTTGTTCCCGTGCTTCCCACGGAAGATCAAACTTGGCGGAATGTTTCCCAATAGTTCGATGATATGCGCCAAGTGATCCTCGTCGCGCGTATAATTGTCACCGGCATGCGGATCAAATAGGTAATCTCCAGTGGCCAATTCAAAGGCCAAGCACGCCGTACTCCAGATATCAGCTGTAAAATTGTAGGGAGCCCCCAGGAGTACTTCCACGGACCTATACTGACGCGTCTGAATGTCCTCCGTGAAGTGATGATACTGCAAAGAAATCCACATTTATTCCCTCTAGCTCTGTGAAACCAATAAAATTATCCCAACTCACGTCATAACAAGCATTTCCCAAGTCGGCAATTTTCACACGAATACTGTTCCCATTGATTATCGACTGAAGAGTGCTCGAATATGATTGAGTTGACGGCATAAATGCCTTTGTTTGGTCCTTTGTTAATTCAGACGTTGTCCCTGTCTGTATAATTGTATCCATTTAGAATTAATTTTATGTGGAAAATGTATTGTAGCTAGAGACATTTACCCTTTCACTTAAGGCAGCCAATTCGAGTTTGGCTAATTGTGCTTGACTGCTGCGCCTCTCGACACGATAGCGTCCCGGGAAGTCGGATCCCGTGAGGACACCCGCAATGGCTGCCGCCCCAGAATTATCCACAAAATCTTCGAGGCTGGATTGCTGCCGGAAGGCCGCCCCGCTAACCATTTCTTCTTCCGACGGCGACGAGATGTCGATACTCGTGGTACCTGTAGTTTGTTTCGAAGTGCCAGAGGACGATATTGGAGTACTCTTGAGGAGATCCTCTTCGATGCTGCTCCGATTGTGGGAACGTTTCTCAAATGCACTCACTGTCCAATACAATCAAAAGGAGGGATATACAAAGTTTAGTATTTTATGTTAAATAGTTTTAATAGCTCAAATAAACAAAATTTTAAGTCCCATTTGCCTTTATAACCCTTTAAGGACGATTGGAACACCGGTGTCCCATAAAGAAAATAATTTTTCCTGACTACCTAAAGTTATTTTTCTAGGGGCCCATCAAGCCTAAAAAAAGTGAAGTTATTTTTCAGTTCTCCTTGTTAAAATTTTGCAGATATTGCACCACGACTGACACAAATTTGCTCCTAGTTCTTTTATTATTTCGGCGAACATTATGAAATATGTATGGCTTTTATTACACGATTTCGAAATATATCAGACTGATAAGTCAATTCTCTTTAGGAAAAAACTTGCCAATTTTCTTCAGTGCCTCTATGCAAAAATGTATGGAAAAATGAAATTTCGAGGAGCCCCTGTTTTTTTCTTATGTTTGTACGTAATTGCGAATTAGAAGGTTGAAGGAATCTAGAATATTTTTTGCAAGTCTAGCTATTTGCTATTTAATACATATTTAAGCTCAAAAATGGCGAATTTAATTAATTTAATTTAATTAATTTAAATTTAATTAATTCTCAAATTCATAATTGATTTTATTTATTTTTTATACTTCCAATTTTTTTTTAACAAAACCCTTTTGGCAATAAAAACTACAATACTCATACGTAATATATTTCATTAAAGCGAAAAATATTATTCATTGGTATTGTCAGAAAAATTACTTAAATTTTTAGGCTATTTTCATCCCTATCGTTCATAGAAGCGCAAAATACACCTAATCAGACTCTATTGGACTTTCCAAGGTTAGATGTAAGACTTATCATTGATTATGTTTCTCAGTTTAATTTTTATTGTTGATTTTCAGTCTGTAAAAAGTCTCTCGTCGTTTAAGGGTTAACATATTCAGTAACCCCTCCTCCTCCATTATAAAAACAATATCTGTTTTTTCTCACATCCTATACTTCTTTCTAATCCTTAAAAAGATGATTACTTTTATGGATATAATTGGGAATAATCCAGGCGGACATTTTGTTCATACAAACCTATGATCTGAAAAGTCGCCATTTTCGATTTTACAAGATTAAAGTTCAACTACTCAGTAGGGCTTACATATTTCTCAACCGATCGGTCACATGATTAAATTTTTGGAAAGGTCTTGAAATTTCATACCCTACTGCATCGGTACTAATTAATAAGGAATCAGAATCGTTAAGGTATCAGTAATTGACTAAATTTTCTTCAAATTACTTTTTATTTGTTACCAAACTGGACGTCAAACGGTAAGAGATATTGACTTCTGATCTTTTTCCGTGACCCACCACCCTCTGCCCCCATAAGGGCCTCGACAGACCTAAGGATAAGTCGAGAGAAGGCTTAGCGTAATTTTATTCGAAATAATGATTAAGCTACATTTCCATAATTTTCCACTAAGTCGTCTCTCGGCTTAAGTCGTAAGTGTGTCTAGGGCATAAGTCAACCTTCACTAGAAGCATTTTTGACCAAGAACTGGAATGAATAGTGTTTAGTGATGAAGTACAGTGCTAGGGGGTGTAAAAATAATTTTTCATGATCAGTGAAAAGCTTGACTATGAGGGTTTCTTTTAGTGAGTATATATCTTGAATTTTCTTTTTACACTCAGTCCCGGGATTATGCACATTTTCTGGACCGAGAAAAACGCGCGAATTGGCTTTATACATCAAGAAAATTTGCATACCCGCAGGGGCTTTCTTATAAATAAATCGGCCGTAGAACGAATTTCGTGCGGAGTAAAAGTAGTCACAACAAAAAAAAAGCAACTGTTTGAAAGAAGTTCATCAACAAACAGTACTCTATGGCCAAAATTCTTCAAGAAATTGTTAGAATATTTAAAAATTTTACCTTAATAAAAGAAATTAAAGTTTTATTCTGAAAAACAAGCATAGTGTTTTCAAATTTCCCGCGTTACAAAATAATATAAATTCAGGCGTATTTCAAAAATAATGTCACAATTTGACTCCCAATGGTAGGCAAACTTGCATAATTGTATGTGCATAATCTCGTCAGGTGCATAATCTCGTCAGATGCATAATTCCGGGACTGAGTGTAGATGTCCAACCACCGAGGGCCGGGATAAAAAAAAAATGTTCTAATGGATTTCGACCATTTTTTGTATCAATATAGTCAATCCCAATCTTGTACTTTTGAAGCTCTCTCATCCATCATCACCAGTTGAAGTCCAAGATCGGGAAGTAGTGTTTTATGTGAAATTGACAATTGTTCTCCTTGATACTTTGATGCCATGAAGAAGATCCCATCCAGGATCGAAACGTCGGCAATAATAAAATAAAATTGCAGAGCATAAATTAGACCGAAACCCTGCCTTTGACTATATTGAAAACAAATGTTCTTCCACAAAAAGAATAGAATGTCTTTTCCGATTTTTTGCTATGCCCCACGCAATTGGACATCACTTTGATAACGAGCTATCAATTAAAAAAAAAAGCGTGACGTGATTGGATTCGTTATAAAAGTGGGTGCATTTCCCGAGAAGCTAGTTACACTCATTTTATTCAATTTGAGAAATTATTATTTAAAATGAAAACTGGCACAGATTTTTTATTCGAACGTCCTTTCCGAAGTATTACTCTGAGTGCAAAACCAATATGAATTAAATCAAATCAAAAAGCAAAATTCGTAAAAGACAAGTCATTAAAATTGGATGCGCATTAATTGTTTCTACAGAAAGTTGTACAGTGCTGTCAATACAGTTTTACTTATCTTAGATATCAAGGCTATTCAGATAGTAATAATAATACAATAATAATATATTAATTTCCTTTATTAAATAAGTATATATTTGTCCTTATAGGTTACAAAAATAAGCAATTTGACCTTAAAAGCTCGTTAAAAAGATTCAAAGCTATTTCCGTATATGGGCGAAATGTCTACCCTCTTAAATCCTCTGTATTAAAATTCTAATTCAATAAAATTATTATAGATAATTCAATGAATAATAATCAAACTCCAGCCGTCACCGTGCTCACACTCAAAGAGAAAGTACTTTGCGCAGAACAAATATTTCTTAAAATTGTTCGTGAATTCCTAAAGGCAACTTACGAAATGCTTGTAAACCTTGTAATTCGTATAACCCAAAAAATAAAGTTTGTAAATGTTTGTACTTATATAAATTAATAGATATCAATAATATTTTGTTAGATTTAACTTTTTCCGGGCTGTAACACCTGCAGCTAATCAATTTCACACGTGATAATATCACATTAACGTGATATAATTTAGCTGCATAAACAGATTGAGAAGCTAAATTACATTATGATATAGCTCAGTTCCACTTAAATATAGGAGAAAAATCCAAATTTCAAAGGTGCCCCACTTTCCCCTAGCATTTTTTCTGCTTAATTCCTCGCAGGCTTGAAGATGAATGTAGGATTCAAGTACTTTCGAAGCCTCTTGATTTCCTTATCGGTAAAGAGGGCCTTGTTTTCTAACATGAGGTTTAGAATAGTCCTCCTTTCTACGACCGCCTAGCGAATTTTAATATAGGGGAAACCGGGGTAGAATTAGCCACGCATGGTATTAGACAGTGGGATATTATAGCCTGCTTTAGAAGAAATATTGAGGAAATGACTACTTATTCGAAGTAAATGCATCCCTTCTCATTCATTGAAATATTCTTCAGCTTGCTACATTTTTTGTATAAAATATACGCAATGAAAAATTTCATTTGTTGGCTAATTTTGCCCCGGTCTCCCCTACGTCTACTCGTGAAGGTCCCTCCACTGGATCGCCTTCGCCATGATTTCGGTTTTGCTCCTACCCAGGGCGTAGGGGGGGGGCACCAACACAACAGCAGCGTAGGTCATCCCCAAGGAATCGAAGCTTTCCACTTCCTCTTTGGGAGTCTCTGGGCCCTGCTCTTCTGTGTTGGGGTATACCAAGGACATGGGCTGGTTTCCCTGCCTCCCCCAACCCCATACCGCCGATCCACCCTGAGGGATGGGTAGAAAATGATACGGTTGCGGATACATATTGTATTTTTTCTCTTTTTTTTTGGCGTTAATACTTCTTCCCGAGTCTTTTTTCTCTTGTGTCTTCTTTGAGTCTTTTTCACTGCGGACGCCGTGGACCCTCTGGCTTAACTGATTCCCAAAACTGATTCTATGTCGTTATTATCCTAGGACCCTTTTCACTTTCTTAAATAAGATTATGTATTCATTCTCTTTCTATAGGGGAGACTGGGGCAAAAAGTCACAAATTGAAAATTTGAAAATTCAAGATCTTCCAAGATAAATAAGATAGCAGCTTGAAATTTTTTCCATAGATGGCCTCCATAGACCTTCTTCAAAGTCGTAAGTTTCTTGGAATTGGAACAAAAAATTTAGAATATAAAAAATATTGAAATTTTTTGCACTATTTTTGAAATATTTTGTTTACAACAGATGCAAATTTTTACTATTTATTTTCCAAAATTATTGCACTGGTGAATACTTCCTAAATGATTTGGATTCTTTGAATACGAAACCACTATCTATTTTAGAATTTTACAAAGATTCCTTTCTCCAGAAATCCTTTTATTAAGAATGACCCCTTGGGGTAAAAAGTAACAAAAGGTATGGAGCAAAAAGTATCAAAGACCGAAGCAATTTCTGATGTCTCACGGCGAGAAGAAACGTCATTTCCATGTCTCACCGCTTTTTGTTTGCATTGATTTGATTTGCAGTCTCTTGTGTGTTTTTTTCTAAAATAGCTTTCAAAGCGCTTTTCTCGTTCAGATAGAGAAAACCGACAAAACTGTGTTTTAACCCATTCCTTACCATGGTATTATACATCATACGCAAATTGAGTGATTTTAGATAATTTATTCCTGGGCAACTTTTATCCGAATTGCTGTCGGGAATGGATTTTTAGTAACTTTAGTTCTTCAATTACTTGGGAAAAATGGTCTGACAGAGATGAAAATACATTTTGTTATTGTTTTCTCGCTTCGCGGAAGGTCATGCAAAATTTTTGCTCAAAATGGCGGACGGAAAATTCGACATCCCGTCGATTTTTTTTTTTAAATTTTCCTTTTTTCTATTTCCTAATTTGAATTCTGATTGTCAATTTGTTTTATTGGATAGTTACTCTATCTAAATCAATAGAGTTTGAAATCAATTAAAGCACAGAATTTAAATTCAGCGACCGTTAAGACGTGTGTTTGACAGGGGCTCCCTGCGCCCCCATAATAGATTAATTTTTTTTCTTTTCAAAAAATTCATCTATTAATCTGTAGGAAACTAATCCCAAAATATGAACATTCTATCTCAAGTATTTCTGGTACACTGACTGAATGGGTTGAAAGGGTATAGAGGAATAAAAATTTCCTATGAAAATATGTCACCTAGCTATTTTTTTAAATTTAAGAAAAGCTCGTAATAATTCATTTTTTCATTCATTTTCAACCGCTTATCCCTATTGGGGTCGCGGGCCCATGACATCCAATCTAGCAGCCCACGCCTGTCGGTCCTCCGCCACTTCAGGAAGATGTTCGGGTTCGATCCCGAGGCGTTCCAAGGCAAGATTCTGAATTTGATTCAGCCACCTTGTCCTAGGTCTGCCCCGAGGCCGAGGTCTCCTCACAATGGCTTGCATAGCTTTTATAATAAAGGAAATCAAAATGTGATAATATCTTATGCCTGATACTATTTGCCCCAGCATTCTTGAGAGTGGTCACACAATTACGTTTTAGGAAACGGCTCGATAAATGTATTTCTCCTCACAAAATAGAGGAAAATGACTTTCATAAAGTTGTAGAGTGGTAAAGTTCCTATAAAACTGCGCTAATTAGAAATTTCTGGGGCGCTGGGGTAGCTTGTAAAAAAAAATAAAATATCCGTTTTGTGACTTTTTGCCCCAGTTTCCCCTAGTCACTCAGAAGAGGCAAAATATCCCCGTGAAAAATTATCCTTTCGAATCTCAATATCAGCCTTCCGTGGAATTTTTCAATTTAACCTTTTATCAAACAATTTAGAAATCATTTCAAACAATATTCTTCCACCAAATTGCTCAAAAAGAACCTTTATCTGCTGAATCTCTATGTGAAATACTTTGGGATAATATTTTTCAACTGCCCATTCAACTCTTGGAGAATGACTTTTGAAAGAAAAAGCCCTTGAGGCTTCCCCATTAGACACTAATTATATTATTAATCTCTTCCCATTCTTCTGCACAACTTATTCACCAGGGTATAATAGTCAGTTCTCTTTCTGAATATTATATACCCCTCATGGGTAATTCATGTGGCGAAAATTGAAATAAAGTATCATGATAAAAATTCAAAGCTTCTAACTCTAATTTTATGCTCAATTTCTTTCCCCTTTAGATTTTCTTTTATTAAATAGAAACTGATTTGCTTTTCAATATTGCAGAAAATTCTATCAATAAAAAATAATCTCTTTAGGAAAAACGGAAAAAAAACTCTTTAAACAGAAAAGAAATGAGATAGATGGAGAAATTCAATAGCTAGACAAACAACTCGTGCTAATGAAGTTTCCGGGAAAGAAAATTGCAAAACACTTACCGTAAGAATCAGGAAATTCAAGTCCTCGTGCTCTCATTGACATTATTTCATCGTCAATCTGCTGATTGACCACTGCCACATTGTCCATCACTAGAAGGATATTCTCGGGTTTGATATCTGTGTGGATAATGTGACACTTTGTGTGCAAATAGTCGAGGCCCTGGAGCACTTGCTTGATCACTGATCGTACCAAATGCAGTGGTAATCCTTGGTAGTTGTTCTTCACAATCAACTTGTACAAGCTACATCCCAGCGCCTCAAACACCAAACACGTGTGGATCCCATTTACACCACGTACTGTGAAATTATTGAGCAGGCGGACAATCTTGTCACGATTGGGATCAAAAGGGTCCGCCGTGCTGATCACCTCAAGCAGGTGAATCTCATCTGTAGCTGTTTCTGTGTAATGTGGAGCACTTTTGACCACTTTTAGAGCCACATATTTCTCCTCCCTGGAAGAAGATAACAGGAGAAACATTTTGCTCATGTTCTGCTCTACATGTCCAAAAGAAACCCTCTTCAATGGTAATTTTATTGAAATAATATTCATAACTCCTCTTGGGCTACATTTGAACTTGTTCGTGCAGAAAATTTCTTGTGTTTCCTAATGAAAAATCAATTTTTAAAAATTCATTAGGTTTCAACTACACAGTCTATGCAGTTTATGCGCTTTTTTTCACCAAAGTAACTTTCATTTTCAATTCACTGGTTAAGCAGAATAAGCCGTAATGCTGCAGTATGATAAACGTATAAAAGCTCATGGTAGGTAAGATTATTTAAGTGTCAGTTAATTCTAAAGGCTTTAGGGCAGAATCACATTGACAAAAAAATGCTCACCGTCACCGTCAAAGCCCTCACCGTATTTCGTTGATTTACGCATTTTAATTGTAATTTTTACGCAAATTCTCAATTACCGTGTTACATTATCTCATACTCGGTGGCACTAGGTGAAAATAATATAAGAAAATTGAAGAAATAAAACGAAAATGCGATAAACGGTGAGCAAAAAAATTGTACGAAAAAGTGTAGCAAAAAAAATCCTACAGTTTATCGCATTTTCGTTTTATTTATTCAATTTTCTTATACTATTTTCACTTAGTGCCGCCGAGTATGAGATAAGGTAATATCGTAATGGAAAATTTGCGCAAGAATTACGATGAAAATGCGTAAATCAACGAAATACGGTGAGGGCTTTGACGGTGGCGGTGAGCATTTTACTGTCAATGTGATTCTGCCCTTAATTCAACGTCGGAGTATGTATTGTAGAATCATGTAATCAAGAACTTAATCTTTTACACTATATCAAAACAGAATAGGGGGAAGTGGAGCACCTTTGAAATTGTTTGAGTTTTTACTTATTTTTAAATAAAATTGAATCTTATCGTAATATAATTTAGCTGCACAAATAGATCTAGAATCTAAATTACGGAATCTAAATTACATTATGATATGGCGCAATTCAATTTAAAAATAGGAGAAAAATTCAATTTGAAAGGTGCCCCACTTTCAAAGTTGCCCCACTTCCCCCTATCGTAAAATATGAAGTAAATATTGTGAGAGAACAAAGATATTAATTCAATTCAATTCTTTATTACTTCTCAATTATGCTTAGTTGCGGCTGCCGACCGACTTACCATGCAAGATCTCATCAGGTAATCGGCAGAAAGCACTGAATCTTTGATCGTATAATGCCAAAAATTATAAACTACCTACAGTTTTAACTATATACACAAATATGAAAAAATAACTATTAAATTTGGAAAAAGTTTTAATGCGAAAATAAGTCTTTTTTTTTCAAGTGAAATCATTAAGATTTGATTTATAAGGCAAAACTAAGGCAGTATTATTATTATAAGGCAATAACTTAAGGGCAGAATCACATTGACAGTAAAATACTCGCCGTATTTCGTTAATTTACGCATTTTCATTGCAATTCTTCCGCAAATTCTCGATTACCGTATTGCCTTATCTCATACTCGCTGGCACTAGGTAAAAATAATATAAGAAAATTGAAGAAATAAAAGGAAAATGCGATAAACTGTGAGCAAAAAAAACTGTAGGATTAATTTCTCTTACAGTTTCTTTTGCTCACCGTTTATCGAATTTTCGTTTTATTTCCTCAATTTTCTTATATTATTTTCACCTAGTGCCACCGAGAATGAGATTAGGTAATACAGTAATGGAAAATTTGCGTAAGAATTGGAATGAAAATGCGTAAATTAACGAAATACGGTGAGACTACGGCGAGCATTTTATTGTCAATGTGATTCTGCCCTAATGTCGGCTTCAGACTGGAGGTTTAGCCCAGTTCCCGAAGATCTCAAAAATCTAAATAACAAGCAATTTTATTGATTTTTCAAAATCTAATAAATCTTTTCTACGTAATATTTAATCCTAAACAACAATTCCCTAAAAAATCACGCCTAATACGGAATTAGAGAAGTTAAGCCAGATGGCTAAGCCTTAGGTCTGAAGCCCGTATAAGTCGATAGATAAACCACATAAGAATGCACCAAAATAGTTTCAGAAGCAAATTCGAAATATTTCCGAAGATATAAAGCTGAAAGCAAAGGAGCACCGAACAAGATTGCAAGCTGACAATTCAAAACTTTGAAATTCATTTCTCAGTTTCCTCATATTCTAATTTTTTACTGTTCCAAAACTCAAAGAAAGAACAGTTATATAATCCGATTTTTTCCAATTTGGCACTGCTCTGGAGCTTAAACCGTAAATGATATCGATTTCCGGTCTTCGGTGACCCCCTATAAAAGTGGATATTATCTCGAACTGACTTTTTTCCCCTATCCCCCTGCGTCCCCTAAAATACAATGTTTTTGGTTTTTCCCAAAATTGGCCGAAGCTTTTTCAATGATTTTCGGAAATGTTTTAAAGGTAGTCCAGATGAACATTTTGTTCAAATATACCTATAACCGGAAAATTCGTCATTTTGAATTATTGAGAATCAAAGGTCAATCACTTTGGAGAGCAAAAATCTTCAACCCGTTTGGTTAAATTTGTATTTTTTTGAAAGGTCTAGACATTTCTTAGTCGGCTATATCAATTCCAATAGGTCCCGGTCAAAATCCCGAAGACTAAAATCCCAAAAGCCAAAAATCCGAACGCCGATATTGTAATTCGATTTACGAACGAATTTAATCGTTAATAAACCGGAATACATCCAAAAAATATACAAAATGATAATTCGTATGTTCGAGCATTCCGCAAAGCTGGGACGCTTTTCCATCTCTTTTTCCCAAGAAAATCTCTTCATTGAATTAGAAAAGATAGAAAAAGCGAACTGGAGACGATGTAGGTCGATAACATATCTTTTGATTTTAAGGAGGATCTCACTCCAACTTTCAATCAAAGGTGTTTCCTATTTCTCACAGTTCACGAAGAAATTTTTGGGTTTATCGGGTTTAGAAAAATCTCTGTGTAAGGTAAATGTACCGTCAGTGTTCCTCGGATCGGAAGGTTGTCCCGCGTATCGACACCCCAAAGTAAAATGTACTTTTGAAAATTATTCATTGTATTTTAGAAATTTTCTTTAGCAAGATGCATCTCGATAGCTCATATTTAATCTACAGAACCAATTTAATCGTCGAGTTTCAAACAAAATTGCTATTATTTACCTAATTTATTGAATCACTGTATCAGAGTCTTATCAAAAAATCCTCCATTCATCGCTTTCTTTATATTTCACGCGAGAATTCATCTGCAAGAATATGAGGAATTAGGTTTGATTAAAATGATTTACAAATCTGTCTTAATTAAAAAGTGAATATTCAGTGACTCTAAGCTCACTATCAATACACATTTTTAATTGTTTCGGTAAGGAATATTGAAAATAAATAATTTTTTGCGAACAAGTACGTTTTCTTTCATCTGTTCCTCGAACCGGCACATTTTTTTTCGTGGAAAATTGCGCTCAACGCGCTCAGCTGTCATCTTCACAGCCATTATTAGATGTTTTTGTTGTGATAGAACAATTTACCAGTGAAAGTTTCATTAAATTTAACAATTTTAGAAGTAGTATCATGTGAATACATAGTACACAGTGTAAAGATGACAAAGAAGCTTCAATGAAGCCTTGTAGAGTGATTTAGATGCCAAGAAAGCAGGAGAATCCGCATCAAAAACATCTGCCGATCCGTGGCTCACCCCTTTCCGATCCGTGGAACACCTGATTAAGTCCCTTCCGATCCGCGGAACACATTGCATCCTTACAATTACACCTATATATTATTAATTTCCGTAATTAGCAAAAGTGTCAATACACGAAAATGATTAAATGGATAACTAATATATCAATTGGCATGTAAAAAAATACCAAATAGTGTTTTGGAACTCATATATTCAACTAAATATGGAACACGTCTCTTAACATTTCGATCCGTGGTACACTTCCCTTATATCTCTTCATATCTCTCTTGCTTTACTGCAAATTTTCGCCAATTATCTAGCGATAAAAAAATGTGCAGGAAAAACTCATCGTATAATCCTAAAACGAACAACTAATTGGTGTTTCGCAGATCTAATTTACACTAAAAACACTTTGCAATGTAATATTTTTTTAGAAAAAAAAATTTCAATTTTTACCTAATATTTTATGTTGTGATTTCACTTGGAAATTCTGAGGAAAATAATGGGGAAATGTGCAAATCATTTAATCACATTTGCATGATATTTCTATTAGAAAAATGTCCTTTCCATTCATAATTCTTTTTATTTTTTTGCTGTTGAGGAATATAATGCGATTCTTGGTAATCCATCATAAAATGGGAAATTATACATTTTAAGCTGTCTTTCACAGATATATCCAACATTCGAATTGTTTCCTTCTATTTTCTTCTCATATACATACCATTTGATAGTTCAAATAGTGAATTTTCTGAAGGGTATTTCAGTGTCAATTTAGTTAAATTAAACTTAATTATTTCCAACCAATTTTGAAGTTATTATCTTTTGCGTGTGTTTACCAATATAGAGTTGTGTTTGCTAAATATTTTCCGACCTAATTTTCTCACAGAAACCCCGCAGAAATTGTAACTTCGTAATCGAATCTAGCAGAAACACCACTCCTTGGTAGATGAAAAATAATAGCTTAGGAACAAATAAATTACTAATTGGAAGTTCTTCAACTCGATCTAGAAATGTTTATTTTTTCTTTTTTTGTGTGCAAAGTTTGGTAACATCGTAATGAATTGAAAAAAAAATTATTGATTTTGTAGAGTGAAGAATTTCTTTCAAGCACCACATTATAATTCCATTAAAAAGAAAATTCTTTTTGCAATTTCTATAAATAAATTGCATGAAGTGAATGCAGGAGAGAGCCCTATTGAGTGGCACTGAGTTGAAACATTTAATTTCATTACTTGGTGAGTGCACTATTGCCGTTGCACTCACTTTTGTTGAGAATCTTCCTATTTGTATAAGACACAATTTTCTGATTTTCTACCAATAGTCTTTCCCAACTTTATATTTTTATGAAAGGAAATGAAAAAGTATGAATTCCCTTTCATGAATTCTCCTCTTATATATGTTGTTATTGACTATTGAAAATATATTTGATTTCACTAGACTTCTTTTTATACTCTTTTAATGCAATTCAACTCTCTTCATCTTTGTAATTTTATTTATATTCTGTAAAAGGAAATAGTTCTATTTATATGCAAGATTATCAAGCTGTCTGAATATTATAACTTAAATATATGAGTTCTTTATCTAAAATGTTTGACTTTCTTAGAAAAAAAAAATTAAGAAAACTTTGTTTGATACCAAATTTAAACATAAATATGCCTAAAGAATTAAAAAATCTTAATTGATTTTTACATTACTCAGTTTTTTTAATTTCCATTAAAATTAACTACAATAGAGAGAAAATATTATCTGTTTTCAAATCAATTTTGATCTGAACATGACAGTGAAAAGTTTCATAAAATTTAACGCTCTGAAAATACGTCAAAAGTGCCTGATGCTCATGATAAATTGCAATCAGGTGGCACACCTGAAATGTTTCATATTTTCAGGATTGAAAACTAAACGTCTATAGGACACGTATTCTATTTATCTATGGCAAAATGGTGTATTATATGTTCTTTTGTAACAGTCAATAAACTTTACGCAATAAAATTAAAGATAATCAATCACGCTATTGAATTAGAGGGAAAATAGACATAATAAAATCGATAAAAAAATCGAGGTACATAAAAATGTCAAGATAGAATGTGTTTTATGTAAAAGCAAGTCAAATTATTTTAATGAGAGAGCTACAAAAGTTATAAGGGCAAAGTGTGTTCTGTCACAATTATGAACTCATAAAGTTAATAACATCAGAGAAATATTTTATAACACGTATTAATTTTTAGATCACACATTAACCGATTTAAATTATCTTTGACGGAATTAGATAGGAAATCCTATGCTCTCTAACTTTTTACAGCATTAAAAGTTTGTTCATTAGCGTTATTGGGGTTACTGGCGCTGAAATATCCATTTCGAACTTGTAAAATAATAAAGCTTTTAGTAAAATGTACATAAAGCATGGTTAATGTTGTGTTTTCAATAATCATAAAAAATAGTTATAATTATTATAAACAAGAAACTTAAAAAAGACCTCAGTATTAATTAAAAAATTCTGAAGAATGCTGTTTAACTTGAAGTAGGTGTATAAAGTTTAGAAAGTAGTAAACAAAATTATTTTATTAAGGAAATTTAAAAAATTCTTATCAGAGTTCCAATAGGGATAAACGATTTTGTCCAATAATTAACAACTTGGGGAGTAAAAAATCAAAATGGTTCGTAAATAAATTCAAAAGTTACAGTAAAAATTCAATTTTCGTCAGTGTAAAAAGTAAAAGTGATCAAAAATCCTTTTGAATCCAACCGACGATTCCAACTCCTTAATTTTCCGTTTGCCAAGAGTATCTCAGTAGGGGAAACCGGGGCAGAATTTGCCACTGATAGAATTAGACAGTGGCATGTTATAGTTTGCTTTAGAAGGAATATTGAGGAAACCATTATTTATTCAAAGAAAATACCTTGACCTTCCTTCCTATGAAATATTTATCAGCCTGATACAAACATTTTTTCTACGAATTATTACGCAATGAAAAATTTGATTTGCTGGAGAATCTACCCCGGTCTCCTCTATTTGTATTTAGAATGTTTAGAATTAACGATTTCTGTTTCATTTCAAATTAATGATTAAATTTTATTTTTGATGCTCAATCTGCTGCAACCAATGTATTGATTTAGTTGTATTTTTACCGACTTTTAAACACTTGCCAAACACATACACACAAAAAATTATATCAAAAATTGGTCAAAGAAATATGTTTAAGTAGAGTTTGTGAGAACAATGGTAAAAATATCTCAAATAAATTTATTTTCAGCAAGAGAATTGTGTTTATTTATATATCTAATTAAAAATATGTCAGTGTTTCTCCTAAAGAGATAATTGAAGTTTAAATGCAAAAATGTGCTCTCATCAAGTTTATAAGAAATGTTAAAATTTCAATTATCTTTCTACTACTCGAACACCATAGAGAATTTATATATAATGTACCGTAAGTGCGAGTGACTTTGTCCCACGAGGGTGACTTTGACTCCATCCTATTCGTAAGCCTTTCTTTATTTCTAACATTTAAGAACGGTTCTCACCGATCAGACATGGTAGATTGGATTCTCAAGTTCTAGAAGTAAAGAAAAGCTTACGAATAGGAGAGGCTCAAAATCACCCATAGGGGACAGCCACCTGCACTTACAATTTTGAGTTATATATAGTTCGACTCCTTATCCCCTAAGAGGCCGTATTTTGACAAAATTTTGAAATCTGAAGTTTTGAGTTTTTTGACGTCACAGAGTTCTTCCGTCCGTCCGGCCGTTACCACGCCTAGAGCCCAAATGGTCAGAGACAGAGACTTGGAACCTTCAGTTGACTCTGGGACCATTAACA
Source organism: Phlebotomus papatasi (assembly GCF_024763615.1). Lineage (NCBI taxonomy): Eukaryota > Metazoa > Arthropoda > Insecta > Diptera > Psychodidae > Phlebotomus > Phlebotomus papatasi. The sequence continues at coordinate 47,811,445 of NC_077222.1, forward strand.
TGCCCTTCGCTTTTCTCCCACTCTCCCTCTTCCCCTCCGAAACCATGTTCTTTTTGGAATTGATCGAAAACGCGTCACATGATTTTTTCCCTTTTCGATATATTTTAGAGGTCATCTTAGGAGGAAATTTCGTCCATAAACGAAAATACAGTTGAATCATTCCTAAAAATGTTATTTCAAGATCGAAAATCGAAAAGCACTAAGAGCTCTAAAAAAAATTCTGAACCGTATGGTATCATGATAGGAGTTCGTTGGAAGGGTCTTGTAATTCCTGACAATCTTAGGCCAATTTCAAACTTTTATGAACCGGCCATAAATCGGTTCATAACCGATAACTAATTTTTATCCGATATTCAATTGTATTATGCCTGAGGTATTTTGGGAAATGTTTTGAGAGATTTATAAATCGGTCCAAATCGGTTGTAAACCGGTAATGAACGAGTTATGAACCGATAAGCAATTTTTGTCTGAAAAGCATTTCTTTGGTATCACATTTCGGCTTATTAGAAAACTCTTGGAATTTATAACAAGTCTGAGACGGTTCCAATCGGTTACGAACTGTTAAATGGTAATAATATGAAAGTACTTTTGAGGTATAGCATTTTGGGTACGTGTTCGAGCATTTCGCAAAGTATTTGCTTTGCAGACCTTTCTTCTTTTTAATTTCTTCTCTAAATTCCTCATGAGCATTTTCTAAATTGTTCGTTATTGAATTATAATAAAATCTTTGAAAAATAAGGAATAAACATAACGGATTTTGGGCTAGCATCATAATATTTATTCAACGGGCTCTCTTAATCAATTAATTTAAATTTCAATTATCGCTTTAATTCTGAGGTGTGCAAAAACCAATGAAACCGAATTAACGTCAAAATAAGTTTATTACAGTAGAGTTTTGACGATTTACGTACGTGTTTCATTTGACGTTTATTCGGTTTCAACGGTTCTTGCACGCCTCTGCTTTAATCAATCTACTTGTAAAATGTTGTTACTGAAATTTAAAAAAAACCGAAATTTTTTTTAAGTATTATCAACTTAAAAATCAATGTTAAATCCCTTAAAATATTTATGTTCTATCACATTCTCTCATTGCTTTACGCTTTGAATACTTTTAAGCACTAGCGAATCAGATAATGCGATGGGTCTAACATTCTTCCTGGGATTAAATATTTAATTATTTATGAATAATTGTTTAAATTTAATTTTCTTTTAACAAATCTACTTCCTGGAGTTTGCTGGAGTAACTTTTTTTCTTATTAAAATGGCTAATCTGTTAAAAATAAAAAATTGTAAAATAATTAATTTCAAAATATTAAGCCTTCTAAATAGAAAAGTACGTATAATACCGTAGTTTTTTTCTCAAAATCATTAACGAAATAAAGATTCAGAGCTATTAAATAATTTTTATCACACTGACTGAGAGATATCCGAAAAAGTTAAAATAACATTCCAGAAATGTTAATTGTACCCTGCATTATTGATCCGAAATCGGTGTAAATATTATGCTTTTTAGGTGTATTATGGCTTAAGGTTACCCTCTTTCATGTTAATTTAACACTTAAAAATGTGTAAAATAACATTAAAAAATATTGATATATTTTTACACCTAAACAGTGTTAAAGTTACGAAGAAAAAAGTTAATCGCATCCCCTTTATTTCCTCAGTGCATGAGAAAAAAATATTTATTGAAAATTTAAATTAATTTCTCACTTGTGTGATTCGAAATATATTTTGAAATTTTCCAATGAATTTAACGAATTTAACAATCAGTAGGGGAGACTGGGGCAAAAAGTCACAAATTGAAAATTTGAAAATTCAAGATCTTCCAAGATAAATAAGATAGCGGCTTAATTTTTTTTCCATAGATGGCCTCCATAGACCTTCTTCAAAGTCGTAAGTTTCTTGGAATTCGAATAAGGTATTCAGAAAATAAAAAATATTGAAATTTTTAGCACTATTTTTGAAATGTTTTCCTTGCAACAGATATCAATTTTTACCTATTTATTTTCCAAAATTGATGCACTGGTAAGTATTTCCTAAATGATTTGGATTCTTTGAATACGAAACCACTATCTATTTTAGAATTTTACAAAGATTCTTTTTTCCAGAAATCCTTTTATTAAAAATGACCACTTGGGGTGAAAAGTAACAAAAGGTATGGAGCAAAAAGTAACAAAGACGGAAGCAATTTCTGATGTCTCACGGCGAGAAGAAACATAATTTCCGCATCTCGCCGCTTTTTGTTTGCATTGGTCAAACGATTAGTAGTCTCTTGTGTTTTTTTCTTCTAAAATAGCTTGAAAAGCGCTTTTCTCGTTCAGACAGAGAAAACTATGTTTTAAAAAGGTGTAGAGGAATAAATTTCCTATGAAATTATGTCACCTAGCTATTTGTTTTTAAATTTACAAAAGCTCGTAATAAAGGAAATCAAAATGTGATAATATCCCATGCCTGGTACTATTTGCTCCAGCATTTTTGAGAATGGTCACAAAATTACCTTTTAGAAAACAGCTCGATAAATGTATTTCCTTACAAAATAGAGGAAAATGACTTTCACAAAGCTGTAGAGCGGTAAATTTCCTATAAAACTGCACTAATTAGAAATTTCTGGGGCGGTAGGATAGCTTGTAAAAAAATCCGTTTTGTTACTTTTTGCCCCAGTTTCCCCTATTGAGATTTTTTCCGTGTAATCCTCCCATGTAATATCCTCTCTAAAATATGCGAGATACAGTTAAGACAATAAATCACTGTGTGTGTGAAATAGTGAGTATAATTAAGCTCTAAATGCTTTGAGTTTTAATATGCCATTGTAGTGCAGCATGCACGCAATCTCAGAGCAAATCTGCAGGGATTACAATAGGATTTGAACATCACTCACTCGATATCCCAGCAGAGCCATACGGTGGAAAAGTGTCCCCATCCCAGTTTCCTCACGACACGGTAGCGATTGTCGAATACGTCACCAATCACGATAGGATGGTAGCCTCCTCGACAATACTGAGACACATCCTCCTGCTCTTCATCACTCCCATATAGGCTACTGTCCGGGGACTCTGCGTACAGTTCATCCGTTGTTCCGGATCGTGGCTCGGATCTAAGGACAAAAAAAAACAGCAATTTTTTTTTAAATTCATCAAATGATTTTGTGTATGGAAAATTTGGAAAGGAGGAAGAAAAATTTCACACACACATAGCTTGATGTTGGTTGAGTCATTTTGGGGCTCTTGATACGAGGTGGTGGTTTTGGTGGCAGAGGCGGTGGAGAATCGCTTCTATCGCGTCCATGGGCCACCATGATGGGCCCCATTGAGACACATTTTCTCTTTTTTGTCAATAGACTTCTGTCCCATTTCTTCTTAGCTCCCTTAGGCTTTTTCCCCAATTCACCTTCACCCTCAGTCACTGGGGTCATTTTTATCACTTCTTCAACATCATGGTAATCTTGGGGAAGACGCATTGGAGATTGAGTGGCTTTTCTTAGGCCCTGCAGCACATGGACACCCATACACCGGGACAGAATAACCAGGAGGGCTATGAAGCCAACAATGTGAGTAGTGCAGAGAGTGAGATGACTGAAATCTTCCAAGGAATCAGAAGATGGTGGTGTCATCTCAGCTATTTGAGTCTCATGAAATCGCTGATGGAGACTCAAGTGGGATGTTATTACGCTCGAATGCCTGTACTTCTCTTCAGTCGGCAGAGCAAAGGACTGTTTGGATGGATTCTTTGGTGTTGAAGGTGCTTCATATGAGTCCCGGCTTGGAGTATCATGGGGATATGAAATAAACTCATGACCCTCACATGAGGAAATGGATGAAAAGGTATTGATCATTGAGGTGAATTGGTCTCGTTTCGTGAGTGAAGCACAAAAATCACGACTTGTATCACCCGTCATGGAAGTTTCCTTGTCAATCAACTCTCTCTCTCTCTGTCCCCAGGAGAAATGTTATACACAACTTCCTCTTCGTTCTTTTCCTCGCCCACCCACACAGCACAATCACACTCGAAACTCAACGTCAATCTTTGGCAAATTCACGCGTTTTGCCATTCATACACCAAATGCTATACAATTGGGATTGCACTTGGTATATCTTTTTTTTTTGTTTCTCTCTACACTAACAGCAACCATCCAATTTGTTATTATTTTATTTTCTATTTCATTGCATAATACACCCCCGCCAGAAAGTGTGAAATTTTGCACAGTATATATGTTCCACTTTACTAATTTTGACGCCAATACCAAAGCAAAGAAGTTGCATATATTGGAAGTTTTTCTCAACAATTCACTCTACTATTTTTTTTTTCTTTTGAGATTTACCGACAAATATATATATATATAGCTTTAAATCACTGAACTGTATCACAAAATAATCAATGCACAATTACTGGTCAATATTTTAAAGAAAACTTTCCATCCACCTTAATTTGAAACACAACTAATTCACCGAATTGAAAAATTTTAATTTATTCGTGCCATTATGTAATACACTGAGGGATATTCCTCTGCAAAATATTCATATTATTAGCATAAAAGTCAAACTGGGAGGAATTGTGTCACCCTACATAGACAGAGGAAAAATTATCACACATTTGAGACACATAACTATTTGAGAGTAAGAAAAACACTCCTCTTGGTGCCCTGCCCAAAAAAGAATTGCAGAAAAGAGAACACAAAAAAAAACCGAGGCAATACCAAGGATTCTTGTGGACAGTGAAAAAAAAGAACCCTTCCCTTTGCTGTCCTTCGAGGACTGAAGCAAACACACCAATAGTGAAAATGTAGGACACACAAATCACCCCGGAAAGATATAAAAAAAAAGTAGAAAAATTATGTAGAGAACCTCAATGTAGACCTATTTCGCGCAAATGACTGAGGTTTGGGGGATATTTGCTGAGAAGTATTAGATGAAAATCACATGAAATTTACACACTCCCAAATGCCATTTTTCTCATCCGGCCTACAAAGAAAAACTTTGTATAATATACCGACACTGGTAGCACAAAAATTTATTTTTAGCAATAGACGCAGAATGTTTTCTCCCATAACTAAATTATACTTCGTTATTTGAAAACACAAGAGTTGATACAGCATTAAACAAACACTAGCTGAGTACAACGCACCTCTCAAATGGGATGACTACAATTAGATATTCGCATGAACTTTCCCTTCACATTGAATTTTCCACACCACTAAATTCAAACCCATTTTCAAAGGGTTTTTAATTGCATCGACAAATTCACTGAATATTTCACGGATACAGCACAAATAATCCCTTTCTAAGCTTCCGCAGCAAAGAATAAAAAATCACGTAGGGTAAAAAAAAAATTCAATTAATATTTACCTACCCCAATTGAGGAGCCATATCTAAGGAATATCTGCAGGATAGCTTTTAAAACAAGAGTCACTTGACACCCAACACAAGAAGAGATTGATCGGGTATGAGTGCCAACGAGGACGTTTAGTCTGAAGGAAAAAAAAACCGGCACGGGTCAGAGAACACCGAGAACACTGACAAAATGCAGCAGAAGTAGTAGAAATCTCCCAGGGAAAAAGCCACCCTTTCTCGTACACTGCAGCCCCAACTGTGGAGCCAGCGAGAAGTGGGACACACACTGCGAGTGTCTGACGTTAACTTTGAGTGCTGGAGTCTCTAGCGCGGACGCGCAACTGTGATGATGGTAGGGTGACCATCATGCTGTTCGTCAGAAGACCATTCACCACATTGCTTACATCCACGACGGACCAGTTCTGTCCCCAAAGGAATTAATGATCACGCCACCCAAACATAACACATAAGGCACGTAACATAAAATTTATGAAATACGTTTCTTTTAATACATCATCCATTTTCTTCATGCAGAAATTTGCAAATTAAGCATTATTCCCATGTAATTGAATTATTAATCATTTAAAATATTTCAGACCAATCTCGTGCTCTGATTGGCTACATCTTTGCATACTTTCAAATTCTAGCCAATCAGGAAACACAATAGAACTAAATTATTAAAATCTCATAAAATATTTTAGTTGCACTGTGTTCTCGAGTTGGCAATAGATCTTAAAAGTATTCAAAGCATTTTAAGTTCTATCCATACACAAAATGAGATGGAACTAAAATATTTTATGGAAATAAATAATTTATAGTTTCTTTGCAGTCTCTGATTGACTAGATGTAGATTTTTAAAGCATTCAAAGTATTATCTACTAGATCCACTAACTATGTTATCACACTTGCACATTAAAATTTTAATATGATTCACATTAATTGTCGCTGGTGAGAGTCCAAATGTGTAATTTGTGTGTTTCAATCATTTTATATTCAAAATTTGATCTATTTGTTGATAAAAAGGTAGACTTGGCCCGCAAAATTTGATGTAAATTGATTTATAGCATTAATGCGAAAAATTGATGCGATTTTCTCTTTAATTTTTTAATGTGAAAAATATTTATGCTTTAGGTAAATTTAAATTTATTTTTGCAGGCCAAGTCCACTTCTTTATCAATAAATAGAAAAACCCCAAATATTAAATGACTCAAAGACACAAATAACATATTTGGACGCTCAGAAACTTTACATTATGAATCACATTAAAATTTTAATGTGAAAGTGTGATAACGCCGTAAGAGAACAAAATTGCACTGCAATCAAGGGGGAGATATTTAGGCGAAAATGTGTACACCACTTCCAGGTACTTCCACAATTTGTATGGAAGAGGTCTTCGCACTACCAAAACTTCACAACACTCTCGAAAATGTGGCAATACTTCCAACACTTCCTGCACTCCCATGCACTTCTATTACTTAGAAATCAGAAATTTATTTAATCTGATGAACAATCTAATTAGGAAAACTTTAAAATAATTTCAAGAAATTAATTTTTACACATATTTTTAGAATTTGTCTTATATTTCGATTTTCTAGCGCCAGATAAAAGGAAATCAACATATTTTGATTTTTAATTATTGAAACTGTGCTGAAAAGTCTGCAAGAGTCTAAAAGTACGAGTGCAACAACTAATTCAGCACATCAGATGTATTTTCACTTTTTATTAAGCTTGATTCTCAGTCTGGTTTCAAAATTCTTTAAAATTTAAAGGAACGGTTTTTGATGATTTACTAATCAATTTTTGTAGCAAACTTGGCTAGTTTTTCTGGATCTTTTTCGCTATTGCGATATTAGTGCAATTTCTAATCACCTATCGACAATAGATCCAGAAAAGGTTCCTCATAGCAACATAAGGGAAGTGTACCACGGATCGAAATGTTAAGAGACATGCTCCCATATTTAGCTGAAAATATGAGACCCAAAAAACTATTTGGTAGTTTTTCGTATTCCAATTGATACGTTAGTTATCTATTTAACTATTTCCGTGCATTTACACTTTTATTATTTGCGGAAATTACTAATATATCGGTTTAAATTTAAATGCAAGGATGCAGTGTATTCTACAGATCGGAAGGGGGTGAGCCAGGGATCGGCAGACGTTTTTGTTGAAGATTATTGTGCTTTCCTGGCATCCAAATCACTCTACAAGGCTTCAGTGAAGCTTTTTCGTCACCCTTACACTGTGTTCTGTATATTCACAAAAAAACACTTCTAAAATTGCTTAAATTAATGAAATACTCATTGGTAAATAGTTCTTTCACAACAAAAAAGGGACAGATAATCCTAACCGGCTTATGTAGGTGAGATTCTTAACGTGAGCTAACTCGGAGTGCATGCAAATTCGATTTGATGCTGAAGTAGGGAGACGCCATTCAGTTATCTTGAATCAAATTCGTGAAATTATACAAGTTTTGTATTTGAACCAAAATGTCAAGGATTTGGATGAACTGACAGAAAAATGTTATATGCGTGAAATGTAGACCAGAATGTTCTCTATAATTTTGCCGTAGAACTTGAACTCATCGACTACTCAGAAGCCAAGATAAGCGAGGTTTTTTGTTTCTTAACTCGTTTTTTCATCCAGAGTGCCCCAACTGTTCATTTATTGAACTTCACCAAAATTAAAGAATTGTTGTATTTTGCGGGACTTTCCATTTAAACCCCTATTTTAAGTGTCTCGGTGGAGTAGAGGCAGTCAAATTGGCATCTGAGTGATTTCAAAGCGTTATTATGGGAAAAATCATTTTTTTCACACTTAAACGGCAAAATCGGAGTGATAGCGTAGTCTGAGTGGAAAATGATGTATGGACGAAATGTAGAGACAAATGTGCTCTACAATTATGTTGAAGTAATCATCAAAATCGGTTCAGCGACAGTCGAGATAATTGAGGTTATGTGATATTGAAATTGGTTTTTCGACTGTGGCGCCCCTGGTGTTGGTCCCACGAAGTTCAAATATTTTAGAAAGTTGTAGTATTTGGTGAGATCTTTCGTTTAAGCCCTTACTCATCAAAATCGGTCACATAGAACCGGAGATATGATTTTTTGAATTTCGTGAACTTTGACCCCTCATATCTCCGGTTCTATTGAAACCACAGCGCACATACGCACCATTTTGGAAACGTCCTAGACTGGACTACAACATACTAAAATTTCATTAACTTGCACAATGCCGTTTTTGAGAAAAGTGACTTTGAATTTCGATGAATTTTGACGCTATCACAGCGCCACCTGTGGTGACTTTTTGAACTTCCATCTGAAAGTGCTCATCGATACGAAACCAAAAAGGTAAAATTTAGGCCGCTATGTTAATTAGAACCGGAGATAGAGGCCGGTCAATGTTCGAACTTTGACCCCTTATAGCTCGGGTCAGGGGTTATGGATCGACTTAAGGTTTTTTTTTGTTTGATAGGTATAATCAACGGCTACAACATACTAAAATTTCAGCCCGATGCACAATGGAATTTTTGAGTTATTCAACTTTTAAGATTTAAAAATTTTCTTTTTAATAATAGCGCCCCTAGCGGTGGTTTTATGAACTTGCGATGTTAGAAGGGGAAGTGGCATTTCACGAGAGCTTTCCAAAAAGCCCTCACTTTTTAAATTCTGACGATTAGAACCGGAGTTAGGGCCATTTTAAAAATTTTTTTTTGGACCCTTATAGCTCGGGTCAGGGGGGTCGGGGGACCTTAAGTTGGGTATTGATGGAAAGCTCTAAGGCCCAGCTATAACATACTAAAATTTGAGCCCGCTCGATGCCATAGGGACGGAGCTATTGAGAAAACAAAAAAAGGGGGGTCTTCAAAATGGCGGAAGGAGGGGTGGGGGGTGGGGGGTCAATGCACCAAGTTGCAATTTTCACCCGATATATAACCTTTGCCGAAAACCGCAAGTCGATATCTTTTTTAGTTTAGGAGCTATTAAGCTCCAAAGAGCGGCCGGCCGGCCGGCCGGGAACGTAAAATAGCCACATATATATTCGTGATCAGGAAGTGCTGAAACACGTTTTGGCCAAGTTTGAGCGCGATCGGACGACATGAAATTTTGTTAGGATTATAGTAGGTGAGATTGTTAAGAATCTCACCTAATACCAATATTGGCCGTGAAGATGACACCTGAGCGCGCAGGTTTAGCCCACAGGTTTAGCCTTACGATTTAACCCTTTAACGACGAGACACTTTTTACAGACTGAAAATCAACAATAAAAATTAAACTGAGAGACATAATCAATGATAAGTCTTACATCTAACCTTGGAAAGTCCAACAGAGTCTGATTCGGTGTATTTTGCGCTTCTATGAACGACAGGGACAAAAATAGCTCAAAAATTTAAGTAATTTTTCTGACAATACCAATGAATAAATATTACGCATGAGTATCGTAGTTTTTATTGTAAAACGGGTTTTGCTTAAAAAAATTAAAAGTATAAAAAATAAATAAAATTAATTACGAATTTGAGAATTTAAAAATTCGCCATTTTTGAGCTCAAATATTTACTAGTCAGGAAAAATTATTTACTTTATGAGACACCGGTGTTCCAATCGTCCTTAATGGGTTAAGTTCTCTAATTTCTTATCAGGCAAAATATTTTGGAAAAACTTTAACCTTATGGGGAATGTATCCATTGATTACAAAAAAAATGCTTGTGTTAAGATTTCGAGGCATTTGGCAACTAAACTGAACATCCAGTTTAAAATCCATGTATAACATGTATCCATGTATATATCCATTTTTTTTTAATTGGTGATTTATATATATTTAATATATATATTATTATATATATCATTTACAATCACTCATATTGTAGTATATACTAAACAAATATATTTATTCTAAAAAATTGTTAAAATCATATTTTATTCTATTTAGTTACTATCGTATAATATGGAAACGAGTGGTATTTTTGGACAAGGTGCTTTTCGGGACATAATATGGGTATTTCTGTACACATAAAAAAATCCTCTAAATATTTGTTTTCTTATTATTTTTAAGTTCTGAAATTTTAAGCTCTTTACCTATCAGACAAACATAAAACTTCTGAAATTTTATTTAATTTGAAGTGTGAAATACGCGTGAATTGTGAATATCACATTCCACTTTTTACAAAACCTTCAGTGTGATCAATTTTGCAGATGTCAACACAAACAGTGCTGAGTTTTTTTTTCGATTTATGCCACTTTACAAGTGAAATTTAAACAAAATTTTTATGAAAGAGTGAAGTTTAAACCTTCTACTTAAAGGTAAATAGTCAGGCTCAGTGACATTTATTTGCTTAATAGCGATTTTTGTCTGTCCAGAAATACCCAATTGTGCCGAAATACACCATACTTACTTCTTTACATTTTTTGCTATTTTGAATAAAAAATTATGCATTTTTCAACATTTTTCGGTAAGAATCTTATTCTGGATAGAATAAGGAGCATAAATATTTGTATCAACAAAGAAAAAATAATTTGAGAAGTCATTAGGCTGTTTCAAATTTAAAAGTTCTAAAAAGTGTCCCGAAATACCACACGTTACCCTATATCAAAGGCAAACTAGACGATTTGGAATAATTGATTTCGACGTAATTGATATGCCAATTGTTGCCAGGAAAAGAATTTTAGTTGCTCTAATCCATCAACGACGTGAGAAAAATAGCCCAATGAAGGTGAAAACAGTAGAAATGCATTTTATTTGCTCTTTTATCGCTTCATTGCAATACAACGCTTCGCTTTGCGCAAAGTTTTGCAAGAAGTTTGCCATCGCTCCTCGATTTTTTTATTTTGATATTTGCTTTCAATCTCTTTCCAGATTTGAATTCTGGATGACAAATTTTTTTTTCTTGAAGTTAAATAATATTATGGTTTATAGCGTGAAGCGTTTGAATAAAATGACGAAAAACATTCGTGTGTTACAGTGTCCCGCCGCACCCTATTGGGCATAGGGGAAGGTTCTCAGGCTTTGCAAATAGTCTGGCTTCGCACACTTCATATTTTTCATATTAGGGCTGAAGCCCATATAAGTCTCGAAAAAATTCGGGACCTTAAAAAACTCTATTTTGTCTTAAATTAAAGCCCTTATACCTTTTCATCGGCCAAACATTTCTTTAGCTGATTTTGAAATTTCGTATAAATCTATGTAATTATCTATATATATACCTACCTATAAATCTAATTGTCTTGATTTGATAACGATATCTATTTCTGTTTGGGTTTTATACCGAATGAGACGGAAGATAAACAGATTCTCTAAAAAAAAATGGTTAATACGTAAAAATGTACCCCTTATGTCTGGGTAGTTGATATACGGAGATTAAATTAAAGAATTTAGGTTGACGCCAAGGGGGAGATATTAGGATCGGAAGTGATGTACAAGTGAAAATGAAGTGCTTGGAAGTCTTTGGAAGTGAGAGTGCTTGAATATAAAGTCTTTTCCGTCTGATCCCGTATTTTTCAGATTACGTTACTTTAGTTGAGATTTTTAATTCGAGCGGGAGTATAATTTGAGAATGTTTGTTGAAATTTTCAAGTTTTTTTTTATAAGAATGAAATGGAGCAAATATGCTCAAATTTATTATAGCTTAACCCTCTATCAGGTAAGACCGTCTCAAGACGGTCTTGACAAAAGTCACATTTACAGCTATTACAGTTTTTATTTATTTAAAAGTGATATAGTGTCCACGAGGTCCCCGATAATAGTCCTACTAACATCTTTTGAAAGTATGAGCTCATTTTGAGTCTTCGTTTAGTTGCTATTCCCAGTTCTGTTTGACAGGTCAAAGAAAAAGCAATAAAAATTATTTGTGCAAAAAAACTCATTTCCAATTTCAAAAATACTGATTTTAAGTTAACTGACTAAAATAAATTAATTTTTTACTGAAAGATATGCCATTCTACTTTGTATATTTTATTTAAAAAATTCTAAAAAAGTAAGTGTGAATTTTACAAGAAAAAAAAGTTTAGAAAAAATATATAATTTCTCACCTAGCGCTTAAACTAAAAGAGATGCTGAAGAATGGATGATTTTTTCGACTTTAAATATTCAGTTGAATAATAATTTTCAAATTCATGTAGTGCCGTGCAAATAATGACATTGCTATTGCAGGTGACTTTAAATCAATTTTATATATATATATATATATATATATATATATATATATATATATTTTAAATTTATCTTAAATATGTATGTATTGGATTATTGCATAAGTTCGCAGGACTTTATCGCGAATGTCGTTAACGGGTATCCCATAAGTTACTTCTGCCATTCTTTTATTTAACTTTTTGCATATACAGGAAAGGTTTTAATGTCTTACATCTCTCCAATGCCAAAACTATTCTTCAAAAAAGTCGATTTGTGCTTTTGAGGACTTTTAAAAAATAAGGAACGAAAAAGTGCATTTATAATATTTAATGTTAGACTAATTTTGGAAAGGTCTAAGTAATGGACTTCTATAAAAAAAAAGCGCTTTAGGAGTTCATTTAGATGGTGTCCTTGCTCTTAGGATGATTGAAAAGTGACTTTGAAAATTTCGAAATAGGGATTCATGCTTCAAAATATCAATTCCATTTTAAACGGTCTCTAAAATTGGTGGTAATATTGTGAGTATCCTAGTGCAAGAAAATTTGTGGAATACAGTTGAAAAGACTGTTGAATATTGGAAAACAGTAATTAGATTATATTTCGCTATTAAGAAAAGGTTGGATGTATTTAAAGGCTCGATAGATGGATGCCACATTCTTTCACTGAATGAAATAAGGCCAACATTATGAATGTGGCCATTTTTCTCCTAATGTGTTGCGATAATGACCCTTTTCTGGATCGATTGGCGACAGGTGATGAGAAATTGATCTAACACAACCATAACGAAAAAGATCCTGGAAAAAACCCAACTTGTCGAAAAAGTTGATTAGCAATTGTCATAAATCTTTCCCAAGACTGCAAAACGTTACAATTTTACAAATTTTAAAATCAGGGAGAGAATTAAGCTCAATAAAATGTGAAGATATTATACATCTGCAGTACTGAATTAGTTGAGACATTCGTACTTTTGAATTCTTACAGACTGTCCAGCACAGTATAAATGATTGCAAACGACAATACATTTTTTAGAGACTATTTTCCAAAAGTAACTTCACTGGTCTCAGAGGAAAATTCAAAATATAAGCAAAATGTTAAAAATATGTGTAAAAATAAATTTCCTGAGATTGTTTTAAAAGTTGTCCTTATTGGATTTTTCATCAGATTAAATAAATTAACACTTTAAAACCCAAAGTGGCATTTTACTCCAATTTTAAATTTGGAGCTTCATATTAGAAATTTTATTCAATATTATGCTAAAGTGATAACACGAATGTGTAGAGAATTTAATTAGCTTCCTTTAAGTCGAAAAAATAGTTGATAACTTTTTTATTATTTAAAAAATAGGCAAAAAACTAAAAAATGGGCGCAGAATACCAAATTGGCGTAAAATGCCACCTTTTTTATATGGAGTTGGCGTTAAAAATGGACATTTGAATGGCTTATTCAACCTAAAAAATTTAACATTTTTTAAGATTTGTCACGATTCGAAAAAATCCCAAATATCCGTGAAAATGTTAAAATAATAATTAATTTAAAAATTAAATAATATAAAACCTAGAATTGTTGTAAAGTGGTACTGTAGAGAAAAATAAGGTGAAAATTCACTTTACGGTTTGTTTTTCTTTTTCGAATTTCTGTTGGAATTTCACATATAATTTTCTTTAAAAAAAACGCAAACTATTAAAAATTTAACAGGAAAATATATTTATATTAGTCCTAAAATGCTTGCCAAATTGCTAGGAAAAATGAAATTCAATGGAAATAGGCTTTTTGCTACGAGAATCTGTAAAAATTCACTTTGGCACTTTTTGTAAATTTCATAAAATTTATATATAAAAAATACAAGAAAATGGAAAAATATTTATTGGAAAAAGAATTTATGAGTCCTAGAACTGCTGTGGAAGTCTTACGGAACGAAAAACTATGGTAAAAATGATTTTTTGTTGAGAATATCTGCACTGACATTTTATGCCAGTTTGGTATTTTACGTTATTTTTTGGCACGGGTCTTAAAATGTTTATGATTTCTAAGTAATAGAAGTGCAGGAAGTGCTGGAAGTATTGCAACATTTTCGAGAGTGTTGTGAAGTTTTGGTAGTGCGAAGGCCTCTTCCATACAAATTGTGGAAGTGCCTGGAAGTGGTGTACACATTTTTACACAAATATCTCCCCCTTGGTTGAAGCAATAAAATTAACTATACATCCTGTATTTTCTTTCTAGAGACTTGAATTTAAATTTTTCTCGAAAATTAGAATGACGTAAACCATAAGTTCTTTTAGTGTGAGCAAAAATAATTTGCAAAAGAACCCTGCTATCGAAAATGCATTTGGATGATGGGGAGATTTAAATTGGAAGAATTGCTGTAAATGGAAACCTTGAAAAACAACCAAGTGCCAAGGAAATATCACTCACTCATCTTTCACGCTGAGAATTAGTGCATTAGACAAAGTTAATCTGCCCTAAGGCATTGAGGTACTCAATAGGGTCACTCTGTGGGAAATGGTTTCAGGGGCAATACTCACAGGCTGACGAAGGGTCCCCGTAGTGCTGGCATGTCGCGGCGTCTGTTGAGTGGTGGCGATAGCGAGAGCGACAGAAAGTCTTGCTGCTGTGCCTTACTCAGCGCCACGTCCACGGACGACAGGAAGAAGTGCCCGCTGGGTGTGGAAATAGCCGAGGACGATGCTACGCGATCACCCAGGAGACTCTGGAAGCGCGGAAAGCGCCGCGGATGGTGATGAAAGAGTGGTGTGAGAGTGGGCGGCTCAGCAGGACAGGATCTGTTGAGAGGGGACGGCGGCGGGAAAGTGATTTGCGGCGGGATAAGCGGCGACGCCACGGAGCAGCGAATGGTGGCGAGGCAGTTTTTCAGCGGATTCATGGAGGCCGCCACCTCCTCGATGGTCGATCGGTGGTGCAGTAGCAACGTGGGTGGTGCTGTTGGAGCCGGTGGCTGAAACAGCAGTGGCGATGTCGTTCGACTGCCGGCCGAGGTGCTGCCACTGCTGCTGCTGATGACAATGGCACTGCCCAGAGCCGCCGATGTCGACGAGATGGTGTTGGCTTGCGGTAGTACTGGTGCCAGGGTGGAAGTCTTGCAGTTGTCGGTGGTCTCGTGAGTGACAATCCGTTTCATCCACACCATAGACAGAGCCTCGGAGTCTTCTTCTCATGTTTCGTTGTGGCTTTTGGGGGGTGTTTTTAGGCTGTCCCTCTCATCTCTGCCACATCTTCTCAGTCTTTCCAGCACCATTCATGGGCTTCTTATCTCCACATTCTAACCAAGAGAAAGAACGATTTCTTTTTCTTTCCTCATCCCAGCTAGCTTTTCACAAGTTTCTCCCCCCCCCCCCAATAAACCAACCCACCCTTTGGACGCACGTCACGGAGAAAACCCCCTTGTATAATTTAACAGGGTCCTTCAACAATCAACGATAATTGTGTTTTTCATAAAAAGAAATATTTTAATGTACTGTAACTAAAAATATCAAGTTTGGTAGTATTTTATATCCTAAATAAGAGTTCTGCTCAAAATCAGTTTCATGTCGTAGGCTCTTATCCAAGAACTAAAGCAAATTGAAGCCAACCCTGAATAATAAAATACTTCTGCACTTTATGTTAAAGCCACTCCTACTAATTTAATTATGGTCAGAATATACAATGGTGGAAATAAGTATAATTCAACCCTATTATCCTTAAATAAACTAAACAAAAAAAGAAGTCCCGAAAAAATTCATACGTAGACCATAACTTCTTTCATGCCAACATAAAAAAATCGACATTTTGATTTTTTATTCTAAGTATTTTTAGAAATACTATAGAATTTAGTTTTTTAGGCTGGAAATAAGTATAATTCCACCACTGTATTTAGTAGCCCTGTCACTAAGGCAAAACCTAGCACATATTCCGTAAGACTTGTTTAGAAAAGCATAGCAAAGTACATTTCAAAAATGCACTTATTATAAAAGTGAGAAACAAAAGGACAAAAGAGAGGCCATCATCACCATTTGGAGACTATTCTTATTTTTAAAATTAAATTTTTATTAGTTGACGTGTAAGTTTGTTAAAAGTGATAGAAAGTTCAAAAGGTTCAAAATTTATTCTGGGCAAGATATAATATTTCGTATTTCTCACTATTCGGGGCGTGGCCTAATTTAATAAATAACTGGTACCTGTCAACTTTCGATGAATGCAAAGTCGTGTCTTGCTTAAGGGAAATTATGATAAAATTTTATTTTATTAGATTTTTTCAGTTCAAAACAGTCAACTTTAGTTGGTCCTAATTCTCGAAGGGGCGTGGTCTAAAATTTAATTTTGAAAGATATTACTCAGGACATTAAACACTTTAAAAATAGAGTGAAGATATTGCACCAGTATTAAATATAAAGAATTATATAATATAATATCTATAAATATTAAAATTGTACAAAATAAATTATGATTATTATTTTAGATATATAACTGAAAACTACGTTAGAAATTAATTTGAAAAATCATCTTTAAGTTATTTTTGAAAGACCCTAATTTTCATCAACAACCACCCACACTCGAAACTCCTTTCCAAGAACAGATCCCGTGAAAAACAAGACCTTTGGCACTCAAGACGTCAATAAAGGAGAGATTGTGGTGCTTTAATGAAATCCTAGTGCAGGACGAAGCCCATTCTAGCGATCAATCAAAACACCTCTCTGCACTTCCGTGACGTCCACATTAAATCGATTGCTGGCGTCCGTTCTTGTCTTCCCAACACAAAGGAAAGTTCTCACCGGAAAATTTGCCACAATTCCCCCCAATTCCACCAATAAAGATAGTCTCCAGCCCGGCCAGTGATAACGAATAAATATTATTTTGACCTCCAAAAAGAAGCTCAATCGAGAGAAATTAATTATTTCTCATTCATATTCATCCATATTTGCCCACAAAAATTTTCCGCTCCCCTCTTTCTTCTTTTTCCTCATATACAGCACAAAGCTTTACTTTTATACACAATGCACCATTTTAGCAATGCATCCCACGACTGTGGTTAAAGCTCTTGGAATAACCATCGGAATCTCTAGACACCACAGAAGCCAGTAAAAACCTCAAATGGATATAAGAGTCAATCACTCCACTTCATTCACAATAAAACTATATACCTATACTTTTCCAAAGAGTAAAATTGCAACTCTCACCCCTAAAGCCCCACAACACTTGGCAAGAAAAGAGAACCACAAGTTATCGTAACAATATAAAAATTTCCCACCCTTTAATTTATTTTCCACGGATTATAGAATAAGAACCTCCTTGGAGGAGTTGCTTCGGCAAAAAAAACAAGCAAAATTCTTCACAATTAGAGGAAAATTTTTGGTAAGACGAGGCTTTTTTATCAAACATTCGCACACACTGACTTTTCTGGAGAAATTTTCACACAGAATATCGAATATTTTCCACACGTATCCATCTCACTCTCATCAAACAGACACCCCCCGTAAAACTTTGACGCTTACTCACTCACACGCCTCAGCTTTTCACTGGAAATTTCACCGGATAGAGAGTATGGATGAAAATGTTTTCTCACTCCGGCACACGATTGCCGTGTATTGAGCTTTTTCCTCGGTGATTTTCAGGAAAATTCCCGCTCATGCGCTCTCATACACAGCAGCAGGTCTTCTATTATCAAAGAAAACACTGACATGGGAAGAGAGAGAAAAAAAAGCCCAAAAGCCCAAAGAAAATATTTTCCATAGCCAAATTGGAGAAAATGACCACCTAAGTACTTTTTCACCTGAGCTTTTTCTATGTAAATGACTTCTACAGCACAGAAAAAATTAATCATTGAACTTTAATAAAACTTGAAACACTAACCGGCCTTAAATTATTCTTCGGATTCTTTGTCTCTGCATCCCAAAAGTCATCCAATTTTGCAAACATTTGTAAATTTATATAAATCAAACAAATACAATTCAAAAGCTGCTCTTATTTTGAATGTCGCAGGTGCCTTTGCACGTGAGATAATAAGAACAGCTATTTGGTAAAAATCTTTTCGATGGAAAGTGGGCAATTTTTTCTGCACGTGCTTCTTTTACCAAGTACTGTTTATCTTTCATAAATATTCTCAAACAAAATCCATTTCAAAATTTTACAGACTTATAGTACTTTAGCAATCGAAAATCATGAACTTTTTACAAAATTTTTCTAACAAAGAAAATAACAAATTTCAGTTAAGAGACACTATAATGTAATGATTCTTCTATCCTCTTTTATTATACGATGATGAAACAGCTTAACCCTTTGCAGATGAATGGATTATCCATCGGTTTTTTACTCATACTTCTTAATGCAAAAGATAACATCACTGAGAAAAAAAACGGGGGTGCGATTAACTTTTGTTCCTCATAACTTTAACAGTTTTAGGAGTAAAAATATATCAACATTTTTTAATGTTAATTTTACACATTTTTTAGGGTAAAATTAACATGAAAAAGGGTAACTTGAACCCCTAATACACCTAAAAAGCATAATATTTACACCGATTTCGGATCAATACTGCAGGGTAAAATAAACATTTCCGGAATATTATTTTAACTTTTTCGGATTTCTCTCAGTGAGAATAAACAGTAACAAATTAATTTTGAGTTCACTAAGCAAATTCAATTTTTTTACTGTTCTTTTGGTTTTGGCTAGGCATCCATAAAAGCAATTTTAGTTTCCAAAAAAAAACTTTTTTTTAAGGAAATTGACTCTGTCGAAAGAAATGTCAATTTTTTTTATAAATTCATTTTAGAATTAAATTTATAGGTCATTTAGAATTAAAACTATACGAGTAAACAATTATATTTCCGTAGTCGTTCTTAAACGGTTGATCGAATATAGAATCCAAAGTCGAAAAAATGTTTCAGAAAGCTACAGATGACAAAAAAAAAACACATGTAACTAAAAAAATCTAGTTTTTAATTTCCTCTATAAGTTTTGTAAAGTATCCTTTACCCATTATTGCTCAATTGATTATCACAAAAAAATTACCAAGACCCGGTTGCATTGACCGGTTTAAATTTTTTTTAAATTAACACATATTTAAACGGTACAATGTCACTATCAAACTTAATAAATTTCTTAAAATATGCAAGTAATATATTTTTGAGTGTTTAAATTTTGTTTTTTTTTCTTCATTTCCAAGAAAAGATTATTGAGTATCCTACTCTACAGCAGTCTATTATTTGACCAAGAGCGCTAGGAAAAGCGGCCAAAAACGGTCGATAGGTTTAGTATTAAATTCTCTAAAACCCTTGAATATACATGTGTAGGGGAAACTGCGGTACTACCGAACACGGGGTATCACTGAACATTGCGATTTTTTAATTAGATAATTAGATTTCAGAAGACGATACCTGTATGAATTTATAGATACTATGGGGATACTCGTCCACTGAAGAATAATAAGTCGTCATAGTCCGAACCGAATAGTTTAAAAATAAAAATCAGTGTTTCGGTGCTACCTTATGTTCGGTGGTGCCCCAGTTTCCCCTATATAATTCAAATCAGCAACAAGTAATAAAAAGCACACTTCTTGTATAGTAAGGGCGTTTCAACTAGGAAAAAAATTTTTTGGCACTATTCTGAGGGTGCTCTACATGATGAGACAAGAAAGTTTTTCTTCTACGACCATATGATCAGACGCTGTTTGGAGGTGGCTGAACGACCCTCTCCTGTAGTGTAAAATCCGGTAAAATCAGAAATTTGTTCTACAGAGAGGGTCGTTCAGCCACCTCTAAACAGCGTCTGATCATATGGTCGTAGAAGAAAAACTTTCTTGTCTCATCATGTAGAGCACCCTCAGAATACTGCCAAAAAAAATTTTTTCCTAGTTGAAACGCCCTATTGTATAGTGACCCCAAAAGTACGAAAATGATCATTTTTTCTTTAGCAGGAAGCTTTAGGAAAGCTCCTACAACTTCTAAATATAATAGTTTTAAAATCATTAGAAGATAGAGGACACTTAAACATCTCTATTTCTTCAAGATTTATTGGGTTTAGACAAATAATGAATGAATTGAATTGTAGTGAAATATTTGTTTCCCTCCGGATTTCCCCTGCATATTAAAATAAAGATTTATATTGTCATATACATGTTATTGATTTAACCCTTCAAATGATATTTCCTAAAGCTCTGTAAACTACCGTTAATTTTAAAAAAACGAATTAGAATCAGTAGAACAAAAAATTAGTTTGAAATTATTGGGAAAAAATGTAGATTTACATTTTATTCACCACTTCCAAAAAATTCAAAAGGTAAAGTTTCATGTTCCAAAAGACCTAAAAAGTATTGTTTAATTCAGGGGTGTGCAAAAACCGTTAGAAACTGAATAAACGTCAAAATAAGTTTGTTCAGGTAGCGTTTTGACCACAAAAGTTTAATTTGACGTTTGTTCGGTTTCAAACGGCTCTTGCACACCTCTGCTTTAATTTCATCGTAGGCCTTTGATATGTCTAGAAGAGTTGTAGATGATTAAATTACGCGTTTTTTGTGTATAATATAATTCACATAAAGTAATTAGAATTAGAAAAAAAAGTTTGAATTTTAGAAAAAAACATATTGAAAACGTTAAAATGGGTACAGAAACAGATATAGTCGAGAGTCGGATGAATAGATTTTAAAATGAAAAGATCCTTAAAGGACCTGTTCATAAGTTTAGTATACCTTACTGCAGACACCTACCCCTCGCTGCACAATTTTATAAGCACTTTTTAAGGCGTATAACATCACCGAAAAAATTCTTTTCACAAAATATAATATTTGGCTCAAACTTTTCATAATGTATTAATAATTTTTCAAATGATTTTATACCGCATAAAAACTTTTTTAAATGCTATCAAAAGGTTTTCTACAATAAGACGTGTGATATCATTATTTGAATTTAATTTATATTTACTGTAAACGTCTTTTTTTCTAAATCATTTTTTTTGGAACTATCCATATTCCTACCCACCTACAATTTTCAATCGAGTTGCACCAAATTTTAACTGAAGCTACTCACTCAGGCACATTCTCTAGTAAACGGCACACCGGATTTTTGATCAATTGAAATTTAACATTGTTTTATAATGAGAAAATGATATTATTAATAATAATTTAATACTGTTTATTACTGTTAGTAAAAATCGAATCTCGATTAAAATTTCGAATATGCTTCCTTATTAAAGATAAGTATTTCTTTGAACATTGAAAAAGATTAAATTACGTTTTATGTGCAATCCAAAATAATTCCATATTTTGATAGCTTAGTTTCGTCTGGATACTCCATCATTTATAGGAATTATCCCTAATAGTAATTCTAAAAGCACTAAAAGGAAGCTCTCCTTGCAAATATCAGCCAGCCTTTATATATTCTAGTTTTGATGTAATTAGTAAACCTTTAATTGCACCATAAATGAGTTAAATGAGTTGAGATTCCAATTGCATATCTACAGATTAAAAGAAAGGCAATGTAAAAAAATAGCAGTGTGTTTCAAAAATATCTATTCCGTTACAAATGAGTTGGAATTGCAGAAAAAGTATCACTTAAGAGCCCGGTTTCCTAATTTTAATCATCGCTCTCTTTTGTAATCAATTTTGTCAATAAAAATTTTAAATGTATCACATGCTTTTCCCTCTTTTCTCTTGATAAAACTAACATTACATGAACATATACCGCAAGTGCCTCAAGCAAACACGCCAACAAAATAGGCTTATAATATATAAAATGTTATATGAATAACAGATTGTATAAATTGATTTAGCAAATCAGAACTATTGTATGAATATTCACCAATAAAAAAAATGACCATGAAATAAAAAAAAAGTTCCAGCCCGTGACAATGCATTGAAGCATTGCCGTGAACAGGATTCGAACCTGTGTTTCCTCGGCCACAACGAGGGGTCCTGACCACTAGACGATCACGGCTATGCCGGAACTGAGAAGTGCTGGATTGGAAGTTCCACTCTTGCTCCATCCATGTAATACTTTCTCGCTAATCTCTATAAAGCTTTTTTCACCACTTCAAAATTTTTTCTGCTATTAAAATAAAATTTACAGCTTCCATAGTAATCTAAGAAAAAAATTGAGTATCGCAAAAAGTCTCTGTAATAATCTTCTACCAGAGACTTCGGAACAGAGAGAGAATAGGAGCGATAACGAGAAAGACAGAGGCAAAAATATAAGACCTAAAATTACACGGAGGGGATTCGAGTTCGTATTCCAACAGAGTTTCTCAAACCTTCCATTTCATTCCAATTTGAAAGCAATCCATTGAGTGGCTAGGAATATTTGCTGACTTGCCTCACGGTCTCTCTGTTGAGAATCAAAGAAGAAATTAGTGGCATTCACAAACACTGAGATAGTGCTGCAGAATATTTTGAAAAAAACAATCAATTTTGTCAGCATTTTCGGCGTACTAAGTTCAGATAACAGACTGCCTCGACTGCCTGGACGTGATTTTGATGGAAAATATTCGAAAATCAATTCATTTTGATCAACTGTGCGTGGAAATCGTGACAAAATACCCCTTCGAAGTGTCTAGTAAATCGCAATAAATTTTGTAGTGTGTATAAACTACAGGTTGATAACCCATACAGAGATAACCAGTGTCTGAAATCAACATCCAACTGTTGACTCCTCAGATACTCAATGGCAAGATTGTCAACAATTTTGAGATTAAAGAGGTGAGATTGTGAAAAAATAGAGCTTATTATTTGTGAGGTTTTCATAAGAATTTTCATAAAAGTTGACAAGGAACGGTTAATTATAAATCAAGGAAAACCAAAGTAATTATTTGTAGCTGGTGTTTAGAATTAATTAGACAAAGAACAAAGAATAAGAATAATGTTTGGATTTTGTGTGAATACTTTTTTTTTTTCTACGACAAGAATTTTGAGCACTTTTTAATCTGAATTTATGGACTTTAACGGAATTTTGCGTAGAAATTCAAATTTTGCAGGTTTATATTTAAGTTTATTTGAAATAATTGTATGTAACTTAGAGTGAACGAAATTAAAAGTTTTCGGTCAATTTACTTAGAACTTTAACATCGATTTATTTGAAAATTTTAAAAGTTTTTATAAATAAAATAAACATGTGATTTTAATTTACATATACCTAAAGTTCTGCACGTCGTGTCTTTTTAGTAGTTTATGTAGTTTTTAATTGTGTACTTTGATAAGAATTGTCTATAATGCCCAACGCGCAATAACTTTTGTTTTGTGAACAAAAGTTTGTTTGTAAACATGTTTTCAAAATTTCCCATGAGAATGAGCGAGACGACTAGATCTAGATCTCAGTCACTCTCATTGAAATGTCAAAAACATATTTACAAAACAAAAGTTATTGTGCGTTGAACATAATGCCCAACGGACAATAACTTTTATTTTGTAAACATCTTTTTGACATTTCAATGAGAGTGAATGAGACCGAAATCTAGTTATCTCGCTCTTCTCTCATAGGAAATTATGAAAATATGCTTAACAAACAAAAAATCTTGTGTTTGTACGCATGTTTTCAAAATTGCATTTGAGAGTGAGCGAGATGATTAGATATAGATCTCACTCACTCTCATTGAAATGTCTAAAACATGCTTACAAAACAAAAGTTATTATGTTTATTTATCTATAGTCGTTCACTCTCATACGATTTTTTGAAAATATGTTTACAAACAAAAGTTAGTGTGTGTTGAGCATAATCATTATAATTTAAAATGCGTATAATTGAATAAAAAATCTATTAACATCGTGATTAAAATATAAACTACAAGATAATTTAGTGGGAATAATTTTTCGGTCTTACTTCAATAAAAATAAAAATAAAAATTAAGCAAGACAATTATGGCAACAAAAATGTTTTTAATGCTACCTAACTATTTTTAGATATATAAACCAGAAAGAGAATAAGCAGGAATAGAGTTAACTTCTGATTCCCTTTTCTCTGGTATCGAGAAGTTACCCAAAATTTTAATATTAGGATAGAAAAAAAAACGAAATATGATGGTATAATTTACTAAATTTTGCTTATCCTGTTTAGGAATATTAGTTTAGTAGGTTTAGATTATGCGATGTACTTTTATTCGATATTTTTTTAATTATTTATTTTACCATTAACCCAAAAAACTTTGACAAAGAATCCCACTATTAATAAAATCAACAAAATTGACAAACTGTTTACCGAATCAATAAGTTTTCTATTGTTTTTTTAGCACTTTTGTGTACCCAGCTATTTTCTTTTTTAATTGTACTACTTTTCATTGTTAAATAGCATTAAATGAAAATTTTGAAACTATTTTTTCTGTGAATGAAATCAATTTTTTTTGTTCTTGGTTGCGTGGAATCATTCATAATTTTTTTTTTAATAATTTTGATTTGTTTTTGCATTTACGCTCAGCAGAAATATTTCTTCACATTTTGTTTTGAAATCTTAAATTAGAACCTATTGAACAGATTTTATACATCATACAGGAAGAAAAAAGAGATATTTAAATGATTAATAATTTTATATAGAACTAAAGAAATTCGTAAAATCAATATTAGATACGCTATTGTCGTATTTACATCATCAGGCATAAAATTATAATTTAAATCGAGACTCGAAACAGTGTATTTGCCTTCTCCTTGCGTAGTGACATTATACAAATACTATCCATCTAGTTTGATTTATTTCAATTGCCAGGAATCTCAAATATATGACTCTGACAAAGCCATATTGCAATGTCAGGGTTACAGAATCGCTTTTTCCAAAAAGCTTTTAATCACTTTTTTCAGAGTGGAAAGAAATTTTATTGGATCCATTTCGTCCGATCATTACATTTTCTCATTTCACATTTTTTTTATTCGTTATTTAATGTTCCTAATTTTAGTGCTCGAACTAGAAAGCAGTATATAATAATCCCTCGATTTTAAGTTATATATATATTTCGCCTCCTTACCCCCCAAGGGGCATATTTTGGTACAATTTTGGAAATCTGAAGCTTTGAGTTTTCTGGCGTCACGCTGTTTGTCCGTCTGTAATCAGCGATAGAGCCCAAACGGTTAGAAATAGACTCGGGACCTTCTAAGGATCCCCCCATAATTCAGGATCGTTAACATGCCACTTATTTACCCCCCCCCCCCTGTTTTATGGGGATTTCTCGAAAATGCGTCGTGCAATTTTTTCATTTTTGGATTATGTGTTAAAGATTACCCAGGCAGACATTTCGTCCATATACGAATTTCTAATAACAGTTTTTCAACGTCAAAGGGTAAAAAGGCTCTAGAAAGCATATTTCTCATCCGAATGGTATCATGTTT
Organism: Phlebotomus papatasi; assembly: GCF_024763615.1. Lineage (NCBI taxonomy): Eukaryota > Metazoa > Arthropoda > Insecta > Diptera > Psychodidae > Phlebotomus > Phlebotomus papatasi. The sequence goes on from NC_077222.1 coordinate 47,837,182, forward strand.
GAACTCATTGGAAAGGTTTCGGAATTTCCTATAAAACAGAACTGGTTCATAACCGATAACTAATTTTTATCCTAAATTTATTTATATTATTCATATGATGGTATTTTGGGCAATGTTTTGTGTGATTTATTAATCGTTGCAAATCGGTTGTAAACCGGTAATGACCCGATAAGTAATTTTTATCCGATAATTAATTCTATTACTCTTAAAACTATCTTGGGGGATTTTTGGAGTGATTTATGAATCGGTTTTAATCGGTTGAGAATCGGTAAATGAAAGTACTTTCGAAGTATAGCATCTAAGTCACGAGTTCATTGACCTCAAATAAATTGAAGTAAATGATTAATGCAAACCAAATAAAACTTTGAAATGTGTAATAAACGATTTCCATTAAAGAAAAATTTTAAAATGGTTTTTTTTTTCAATTTAAAAAAAAACTTTCAAAATATAGGAATTATTCATGAATAATTGATAGTATTTTATTTTATTACAGATTAAATTCTCTGTTGGGAATCTACAAAAGATCACCAAGTTGTTTGCAAAGTATTCAAACAAACTACCGAGAATATCACCACGATCATGATAGGGCGAGGGAAAATTGGTGGGAGATTTCCAAAAATCAGAGATTTCTTCTTCTTACAGCAGGAGCAATTGGTGGAACAATTCTAACATTGAGCAATGACTTTGGTAAATCTCTTGTGTATTTCGGAAATTGAGCTTCCTCTCTCTAATAAAAATCCCTTTTGTAAATTTTAATAGGAAATGCCTCCGTGGAGGCTGCAGAGAAATATGATCCAGATATTGAAAAGCATCATAAAACCGTCCGCACGGATCTCCCAACATATAGAATGGAAGATGTTGCTGCTCACAACAATGAGTAAGTCTTTTCTAGTTTTTACTGCTCGAACTCAAAGAGAGAGCAGTTATATAATCGACTTTTTTTTCAACTTTGCACTGTTCTGGAGCTTAAACGGTAAGAGATATCGACTTCCGATCTTCGGTGACCTTTCTTCAAATGACATTATCTCGTACCCAACCCCTTTATTTTTCCCCCGTCCTCTTTCATACGTTCCCTATCCCTCAAAAATAGGTCAAAAATGAGGTTTTTCCAATTTTGCAAAAAAATGGCCCAAGCTTTTTCAATGATTTTTGGATATGTCTTAGAGCTAGTCCTGGCGAACATTTCGTCCAAACATATCTATGACCGGAAAATTCGCCATTTTGAATTATATTGAAGGTCAAAGTTCAATCACTTTGGAGGATCCGTTTTTCAACCGATTTGGTTAAATTTGGATTTTTTGGAAAGATATTGAAATTTTGAACCCGACTGCATCGGTCATAATCGGTATTGAACCGGTTAAGTACCGATTTTTGAATAATTTTACATCCCATATTATTAACATTCCCGAAAAACAAAGTTTTTCCAATTTTGCAAAAAATTGGCCCAAGCTTTTTCAATGATTTTCGGATATGTTTTAGAGCTAGTCCAGGCGAACATTTCGCCCAAACATACCTATGACCGGAAAATTCGCCATTTTGAATTATTGAAGGTTAAAGGTCAACTTCTTTGGAAGTCTCATTTTTCAACCGAATTGGTTAAATTTGGATTTTTTGGAAAGGTATTGAAATTTTGAATCCGACTGCATCGGTCACAATCGGTGATGGATTGGGAAAGTAACGGTAATAGCTCTGTTTTAAAAATTAATGATAAAATTGTTTTTCGCACTTTTTTTTGAAAAGAAAGAATTTTTATCTATTATGGGGGCGCGGGGAGCCACTGTCAAAGACACGTCTTAACGGTCACTGAATTTAAATTCTTTATATTAATTCTTTGCAAACTCCATTGATTTAGATAGAGTAACTATCCAAGAACACAAATTGGCAACCGGAATTCAAATTAGGAAAGAGACTGAAGGCTAATTTGAACAAATTCGACGGGATGCCAAATTTTTCATCCGCCATTTTGTGCAAAAATTTTGCATGACTTTCCACAAAGCGAGAAAAGAACAACAAAATGTATTTCCAATTAATTGAAGGACTAAAGTAGCTAAAAATTCATTCCCTACAGCAATTCAGATAACAATTACCGAAGAATAAATCATCTAAAATCACTCAGTTTGCGTATGATGTATAATACCATGGTAAGGAATGGGTTAAATAATTAATGGCTTAATGGCTTTCTCATTGTCTATAAACACGATTAAATCTTCAGTAACCCTATGTGCGTACAAAAAATATGCTAACGAAGAGGACTTTCTCGTGAGTTCGAGCATTTCGCAAAGCTGGGACGCTTTGCCATCTCTTTTTTTTATGAAGTGTATTTTTATAATGTGGATTTCTCTGTCCAGGAAGACTGGCATTTGGGTTACTTATGGAATTGGTGTTTATGACATTACCGAATTCGTGCCTAAACATCCGGGAAGTGACAAGGTGATGTTGGGTGCTGGGAGTGCAATAGATCCCTTCTGGCATGTTTTCCAGCAACACAACACTCCGGAAGTGCTGACACTGCTGGAAACCTTCAGAATTGGCAATCTGAATCCTGAAGATCAAGTCAGTACAAGGGATATGGGTGATCCATGGTCAGGAGAACCACGCAGGCATCCCATCTTGAAGCCAGCAGCCCAAAAACCTTTCAATGCTGAACCTCCACCATCAATTCTAATAGATTCCTTTATAACTCCCAAGTAATTCTTTTTTGGGATCTTCATGAGAAGATAATATAATTGAGGGGGATGCAAATTTTGTGCTTTCAGTGAATTTTTTTATGTCAGGAATCACCTGCCGGTGCCTGAAATCGATGAGAAGACCTACGAGCTCGAAATTGAAATTGAGGGAGTGAAGAAGGTGACCAAAATGACTCTGAAAGACCTGAAGAAACTACCCAAGCATTCAGTCACTGCTGTTGTGATGTGTGGAGGAAACCGCCGGTCTGACATGGACAATGTGAAGAAGGTCAAGGGATTATATTGGGGACCATCGGCTGTTGGAAATGCTGTCTGGACAGGAGTTAAACTATGCGATGTCTTGGCAAAAATGGGAGTGAAATCTGACGAAGAAAAGCATGTTCATGTGAGTTAAGAATCTTAGTAAATTTCTCAGGAATGATCATCTCTCTGGGTATTTCAGTTTGAAGGACTCGACACTGATCCAACTTCTACATACTACGCAGCTTCTATTCCTCTTGCTAAGGCCATGGATCCCCGAGGGGATGTTCTTCTAGCCTATGAAATGAATGGTCAGCCATTGAGCAGGGATCATGGCTTCCCAGTGCGAGCTATCGTTCCTGGCACCGTTGGAGCCAGGAATGTTAAGTGGCTTGGTGAGGAAATAGCCTATGAGAATGATATAGAGCTCTTTGATACAAAGTTCATTTCCCATTTCAGGAAAAATATTGATCTCAGACAAAGAATCTGACTCTCATTGGCAGCAGAAGGACTACAAGGGATTCAGCCCGAGTACCGATTGGGACACTGTGGACTTCTCAAAAAGCCCTGCAATCCAACACATGCCAGTGACATCAGCAATTTGCTATCCATCCCCAGGGGATAAGGTCAAAGTGGAAGATGGATTTATCACAGTTAAAGGTAAGAAAGAAAATTTTAAAAAAATAAATTCAAAGCCTGAAAATTTCATTGCAGGATACGCTTGGTCCGGAGGAGGATGTCGAATTGTGAGGGTGGACCTGACATGTGATGGTGGGGAAACATGGCATGTGGCTGAACTTGAACAAGAGGATTTGGCCAAAGCACCACCCGGAAGGGCGTGGAGTTGGACATTGTGGTCAGCAAAGATTCCTGTTCCCAAGAAAGCACGCGAAGTGGAAATTTGGTCAAAAGCAGTGGATTCCAACTACAACGTTCAACCTGAATCTTTTAAGAATACTTGGAACTTGAGGGGGGTTCTCAGTAATGCATACAGTCGAGTAAAAGTGAAGCTTGCAAAATAAAATCATGGGGAAAATCAAGAATTTTCAGGGAAAATGTAAGCCACATTCTTGACTTGTTGGAATGTTTGGCAAATTTTACAAATAACATTCAATAAATACGTGATACTTACAATTTTAGTGATTCTTGGTAATATTGGGTATTACCAAGTGAGGAAAAAGTTAAAAATTTTCTAGAATTCTGATGAAAATTGTTGGAAAATACGAATTTTCACGCACAAACTGGCGCAAAAAACGCCGCACTGATAAGGAATTACAGCTGACTTCATAATTGTTTATATTTAGTAGTACATCTATCCACCACCGTGGCGCTGGTTGTAGGAATGCTTTTCTGAGAATTAGAAGTGTTTGGAAATTTGGAAGAAAAGTGCAATTTTGTGGTAGTTCCTGGGCAGCCGCAGCCTCCAGGACGATGGATTACGATTTTAAGATGCGCACTCAAGCCGAGCGCACAAAAGTAGAGGACCTATTTGAATTTGAAGGCTGCAAAGTTGGCCGCGGAACTTATGGCCACGTTTACAAAGCACATCGAAAGGAAGGCAATGACACAAAGGATTACGCCCTGAAACAAATAGAAGGCACAGGCCTATCTATGTCTGCATGCAGAGAGATTGCGGTAAGTCTAGACAGATTGGGAGGGCAAAAATTCCACTGCCGGAGGGTATTTAATAGGATTTTCCGGGACTGTTTGGTTAATGTTGCAGCTCCTCCGGGAATTGAAGCACGTGAATGTGATCAATTTGATCCGGGTATTCCTGTCGCATACGGACAGAAAGGTGTGGCTTCTGTTTGACTATGCCGAACATGATCTGTGGCACATTATCAAGTTCCATCGGGCAGCTAAGGCCACCAAGAAGCCTGTGATGGTGCCTAAGGGGATGGTGAAGAGTCTTCTGTACCAGATCCTCGATGGCATTCACTATCTACACTCCAACTGGGTGCTTCATCGTGATCTCAAGCCAGCCAATATCTTAGTAATGGGCGAGGGAAATGAGCGGGGACGCGTTAAAATTGCAGATATGGGATTTGCGAGACTCTTCAATGCTCCACTTAAGCCCCTTGCTGATCTGGATCCTGTAGTGGTCACATTCTGGTACAGAGCTCCAGAATTGCTTCTGGGAGCCAGGCATTATACAAAGGCCATTGGTGAGAACAGCCTCAAAACTCTTTCTGAAGTTCTCAAATAATCACCTGAATTTTCCTTTACAGACATTTGGGCAATTGGTTGTATCTTTGCCGAACTTTTGACTTCCGAACCCATCTTCCACTGCCGCCAAGAGGACATAAAGACAAGCAATCCCTATCATCATGACCAACTGGACAGGATTTTCAATGTGATGGGCTTTCCGCAGGACAAAGATTGGGAAGACATCCGGAAAATGCCGGAGCATCATACACTCACAAAAGACTTCAAGAGATCAAAGTAGGCTGCAAACAATTTTCATTTTTTTTTTTATTTTAACGTCATTTTTCCGACAGCTATGCAAATTGCTCTCTGGTGAAGTACATGGAGCGTCATAAGATCAAGTCAGACAGCAAAGCTTTCCATTTGCTGCAGAAGCTTTTGTTGATGGATCCCAATAAACGGATTACATCTGAGCAAGCAATGCAGGATCCCTACTTCAGTGAAGACCCGCTGCCAACGCAAGACGTCTTTGCAGGGTGCTCAATTCCATATCCAAAACGTGAATTCCTCACGGATGATGATCAGGAGGAAAAGTCAGACAATAAGAGGCCAAATCCTCAGAATGTGAGTCCTTTGTCATTATTTACCATTTCTTTCAAGGCTTCTAGATCCATAAAGCATATGCTGCATGCTACAAAAAAGATTTCTTAAACAAGAAAAGTATCTCAAAAGTTGCTATCACTTCATTTTGCCAATAGTGGTTAAGAGGGAGAGTGTCATAAGGACAATAAGCAATGGAATTCATACAGAGAGTTTACAAAGCTTAGAACATTTGATCTATTTTTTTCGGAACTGCAGCATATGCAGCAAGCCAATTTTACGATTTTTTGAAGGCGTCTACACATTAGGACCAATTTTCGTCAAAAATTGCGTTTTTGACAGAAATTTGACGTTTTCCCCTACAACGTTGCAGGGAATTTCCTTCAAAAAAGCAATTTTTGACAAAAATTGCTCCCAATGTGTAGAGGCGGTAGAGGCCATAACTCTTTCCGGACCGCAGCATATGCTTCAAGCCAATTTCATCATTTTTTAACTTTTTCCGGACAGCAGCATATGCTGCAAGCCAATTTCACAATTTTTTAATCAAAAATATCTAAGCTCAGGAATTAATTGAGGTCCTACAAAAAATATCTTACATTTGGACATCCTTAGATTGTAATCATTCAGAAGAATAGGATTTTTATCAGTTCTGAATACTTAAAAAACATTGTTTTTCACTGAATATTCATAATGCTGCTTTGGGTAGTCAGAGTCCCAAAAAAGACGAAAGAGTTAAAAATATCTTTGATCAGGAATTAAACTGTGTCCTATAAAAATGTCTGAAATTTGGGCATCCTGGCAAAATAAAGTTATTCTAAAAGTCGCGAAAGAGTTAATATTGGCTTTATTTTAAAACAATCTTGTGGGAATAACAAAATTCTGCCGTAAAATTGAACTCGTGCTCCATAATAGATTAAAAAAACGTTTTTTCTCAAAAGGACCATCCATTGATCTCTAAAGGAATTAATTCAAAAATATGAACATTATATCCCCAATATTTTTGTACATTGATTGAATGGGTTAAGAGTTTACAATAAATAATATTTTTTGTCGAAAAAATAAATAAAGAAAATATGATTAAAAACCCACGTATAATAACCCCTAACGATAATAAAAAGGAAATCATGAATTAAAAAATTTATAATACTGACAAAGAAGAAATTGAAATGGTTCTAAACCTAAGCCGTATTACAACTTAGCATTACGGGTTCTATTTGAAAATATTTTTCATTTTTTTTGTCTTTAGTAACCATTTCGATTTTACTATTGATCAATCTACTAAGCAACTAACTAAAAATGGTTATTCCATTTTTAAAATTGAAAAATTTCGATAAACAAGAGTAAATTGTACTTTTCGGACTCAAAGAGAGCAGTATACACTCTGTCCCGACATTATGCACTTCGGAATTATGTTCCTGACAAGATTATGCACATACAATTATGCTTATTTGCCTACTTTTGGGAGTCAATTTGTGAAATCAGTTTTGAAATACGCCTGAATGTATACTATTTTGTGATTCGGGATATTTGAAAACACTATGCTTATTTTTACTTTATTTCTATTATTAAGGTAGAAATTTTAAAAATTCTATCAATTTATTGAAGAACTCTGGCAAAAGGATATTGTTTGTTGATGAATTTCTTTTAAACAGTTTAGGGAAAAGTACTCTGCCTTCGAACGTTCATGCTTTCGAATATTGCGAATTTTCTTTTATTTTCTTAACTCTTTCCGGACCGCAGCATATCGTCGGTTGCCTCAGCAACTGTGCTAACTGCATTTGCTTTGTGTCAGCATTCGTTGTAAGCAACGCATCGCTGCGCGGCGTTTGCAATGAATGCAGACACAAAGCAGATGCAGTTAGCACAGTTGCTTTTTAATCAAAATCACAATTTTTAATCAAAAATATCTAAGCTCAGGAATTAATTGAGGTCCTACAAAAAATATTTCACATTTGGACATCCTTATAGTTTGTAATCATCCACAAAAATAGGATTTTTATCAGTTCTGAATACTTAATGTTAGAACCGTCAGAGAATCGGTAAGGGCGGAGCCCTCAATGCAATCGCGTGGATGAGCGCCTTGGCCGCCAGAGATTTCTCCAGAACCCTCAGCGTTCCTCCTAACGATCTATACCCTACGACGATCCAACATGAACTAACTCTCAAAAATACTAATCCTCTCTACGATACCCCTCCCGTAGGGGTAACTCACAGGCTAACTAGGAACACTCCCCGTCAAATCATTGCTCTACCTGCCGATTTTACTCGGAGGTTTTTTGAATTTTAACGGTATATTCTAGTACATTCAGAGAAAATCTGCAGATTCTCGGCAGAATTTCTCCCTAGAAAATCTGCATAACCTCCATTACTTCACAAAAATATTGTTGATTTATGAAGAAACTGTAGAAGTTATAAAGAAAATTGTATGCTCTGCTTAACAAGCATTACCGAGTACACATTTTAGATAAGTAAAAAAAACTGCGAGCAAAAATACTAATTTCTTAAAAATCGCCAATCGAATGATACAAAAACATGAAATTTTGGTCGACACTCTGTTTAAAGTTTTTACTTCACTTTTCTCTACTTGTAACACGGCGTCGCAGAATTCTTTATTTTATATAAACACCGTGATATCACTAAGAATAACTCTATAGAATTTTGCAAACTTCAGTGAAAAATTTTTCCATCTCTTCTGACACATCTTGTCTGGAAAGTCTGGAATGTAGAAAAAATCTACAGAATATCTACAGAAATTCGTCTAGAGATTCGTCAGAAAATCTGCCGAAATATTCTGACGAATTTTGTCCCAAGCCCAAATAAAATTCGTAAGAATATCTACAGAATTTATCTGCAGATATTCTGTAGAGGTGTAGATTTTCTCTACAGAAATCTTAAAGATATCTGCAGATATTATTTGACGGGTCTTAGGAGAAATCGGCGCCGCTCCGAGAGACATCTATGATGTCAAATTCAAATACCAACGGGGGGTTTAACCGTTGGGGAGAAGCTAGTGCTAACATTAAAAAAACATTTTTTTTCACAGAACATTCATATGCTGCTTTGGGTACTCTCGTCCCAAAAGAGACGAAAGAGTTAAGAGACTTACCCATAATTATCACGTAATTAGCAATAATTCATGATAAGCTAACTGATTTCTAATAGAAATGTGAAACTTTCTTAGGAAAATTAAAAGAAAATTCACAACGTTCGAAGGTATGAACGTTCAAAGGGAGAGTACTTTCCCCTAATCTTTTTGCTTTTGATTACTTTTACTCCGCGCAAAATTCGTTGTACGGTCGATTCATTTAAAAAAATCGTCTGCGGGTATGCAAATTTTCTCGATGCATTTGCGCGTTTTTTCGGTCCCGATAAAGTGTTTAATTCCGGTACTGAGTGTATATTATATTTACAATCCACTTTTAGCTGAAATTCTTTACCATATCAGCTTTAGTGGTCCGAGGTGAAATCCGACCTCGTCATATCCAGCCTAAATGTTGGATGTACACGTTTTGACACTCATAGATCTCGAATATCATATGCGCTAAAAATTTATTTTCGTGGACGGACCGTCCTGCCGATTCCGTCCATCATTAAGCTGAAGAGGATGTTACCTAAGCTATTAGGCAATTTAGTTGGAAATATACCTCGAAATACAATTTTATTAACAACCGGTGAGAACGGATCACAATTTTCCGTATCCGCTGAGAAAAACTGCAATTTTCTTTTGGAGCACACTTTTTTATTCTTCTTCACGTCACACTGAGAAATTAACAGTAAAAATCCATTTGGAAAATCAGCCGACTTCCGATAACCCGGCGATATTCTATCGATATTCAATTAAATCGAAACATTTAAATTGTGGAAGTTCGTAAGGGCCTTGACAGACCTGAGGATTAGCAGAGAGACGGCTTAGCGTAATTATACTCGACATAATGGTTAAACTTCATTTCCATCATTTTCCATTAAGTCGTCTCTCGGTTTAAGTCGAAAGTGTGTCTAGGGCATAACGGGTTTAAACTCAAGCACTTTTAGAAAGAGAACGGAGAGAGATATCGATAAGCGGTTTTCGGCAAAGGTTAAATGTCGATGGGTCGCTAGAAGTAGGTGATATCAAATTCATTTTGAACCGCCTCCAAATTTTGATTGTTGATCAATCTCAAATTTTAGTGTGATATAGCTGGGTCTAAGAGCTTTCAATTCGAAAAATATTGAGCCTGCCAAGCCAACCCGAAGCTATAGGGTGGGTCAAACGGGTCAAACATTAAATTTTCAAATGGCCATATCTCCGGTTCCAATTGTCAGAATTTGATCAATGAGTATGTAGAATATCAGTAGTATGAGTATACCAAGTATACCGATTACACACTGTATCCCAACCCTTACTATATCCAAATTTACCGTACTCTATCTCTAATGTTTATTAACCGATTTCAATGAACTTTTTTTCTTTTGTTGGCCTTCCGCATTCAGACTATTTAAAATAGAAAATGACCAGTGATAAGCCCAGATAAACTTATGGTAGCTGAGGATTTTTTTACAGGAAACAAAAAAAATTACAGGAAACCTCTAAGTGATTAGATCTGAGGGTGCTTGCCTTGCAACACGGAATGTGTGAAATTTCGATTTTTTGTTGAATTTTACGTGTAAATAACCGCGTCGATAAAACTGTTCTTGATGGCTGAAATGAATGGACACTATGCCTAGAATTCAACTCAAAATCTAATTCTCACACATTCCGTGTTACAAGCACTCCGAAAGTTTTCTTTATAGAATTTTAGCTATCATAAACTTATCTGGGTTTATCACTGGTTTTCCAACTTCTCCCCATCTTGGGGTGACAAAAACCAAAAACATGTTTTTTTTTTTAACTTAATTCAAAATTGGATTAGGTGATTTCGTTCCCTTTCGGATATGTTTTAGAGGTAGTTTTAGCTGAATCTTTTGTCGTTAAGATACCTCTGACCGGAAATATCGCCGTTTTGAATTATACAAGGTTGAAGGTCAATCACCTGGAGGACCTATTTTTCAACCCATTTGATCAAATTAGGATTTATGTGAAAGGTTTTGTAATTCCAAAACCGAGTGCATGGATCACAATCGATAATAATGAATCGGTAATGACCCCTCCTACATTGACCTTATTTCGAAAATAATCTCTGTCTTCAAAAATGAGGTTTTTCTAATTTTTCTCAAAATTTTGGATTAGACGATTTCGTTCATTTTCGGATATATTCTGGAGGTAGTTCAACTGAACATTTCGACGTCGACAAGTTTAACCGGAAAAATCGCCGTCTTGAATTATACAAGGTCAAAGGTCAAATCGTGGGGGAAATTGCCGTTCAGCCTCAGTGGAAATTTTCGGAGGGAAGCTCCGTCCGGACGCGGCAACACAATCTGTGGAGTCTTCAACCCTAAGATCAAAAAACTCACTCTTCTACCAAAGCTTTCGATTCGACACGTTCCGTGTCTTCCTCAGTGGTCGAGTGATGTCAAAGATCACTGGGTTTCGTTATTTGGGGGATCTTACAGACTTGGCGGGAGGGTTTCAGGTCCAGGGTGCTCACACAAAGATCTCGGAGACACAGCACCAGACACTTTTCAATCATCAGGAGGTTGATGATTGATGACTGATGATTGAAGAGTGTCTGGCGCTGTGTCTCCGAGATCTTTGTGTGAGCACCCTGGACCTGAAACCCTCCGGCCAAGTCTGTAAGATCCCCCAAATAACGAAACCCAGTGATCTTTGACATCACTAGATCACTGAGGAAGACACGGAGCGTGTCGAAAGCTCTGGTAGAAAAGTGAGTTTTTTGATCTTAGGGTTGAAAACTCCACAGATTGTGTTGCCGCGTCCGGACGGAGCTTCCCTCCGAAAATTTTCAAAGGTCAAAAATTAATAAAATTATCCCTTTCGTGATAATTTTTTTTTTTCAATTTTGAGATAGTTTTCTGAAGATTTATGAACTAATTTAAATCGATATTGAACTGATATGCGCCCAAAAACGCTAAGAAGATCAGTGACAATGCCTCGAACACTTTGCCACTCCTTTCTTTGGCCTCTTTCCGGACCGCAGCATATGCTGCAAGACAAATTCGCTATTTTTTTTATCAAAAATGTCTAAGCTCAGGAATTAATTGAGGTCCTACAAAAAATATCTTATATTTGGACATCCTTATAGTTTTTAATCATGCACAAGAATCGGATTTTTATCAGTTCTGGTTAATTAAAAAAAACATTGTTTTTCACTGAATATTCATAATGCTGCTTTGGGTACTCAGAGTCCCAAAAGAGACGAAAGAGTTAAAACCGATGTTAGCCTTAATTTTAATAATTTGAAGAATCTCCAAAACAATTTTTTGTAAAATATGTTCTTTTAATTTATCGCAGATTCAGCAACAGCAGAACAATGCGGGTCAATCGAGTTCGCATGATCATGGAAAGAGGGTTCGCCTTTCGGGACCAAGTGGGCATCCGCAGCAGAATACACAGATGAATCAACAGCAAGATTTCCATCATCAACAAACGCAGCAGCAGCAGATGATGTTTAACAATTCACAGCAGCAACAGAATAACTTCCAGCAGCGCTTCTGAATTGAGTCTTGAGGGTCCTGGCGTGAGTGAATTAGGAATCTCGAAGAGTATAAAAAATATTTTTTTTTTTTAATATATTCTTCAGTTTTTATTTCATTCAGTAATAATTGATTTAGTTTACTTTTATAATGTAAGACTTGCACTCCGACACCAATTTAAATTTTACATAAATTGCATTCACCCAAAAATGTACGAAACACATAGGACTTGTCCAGCATTGATTCTTCCTCTGTTTACAATGTGTCCTGGAATTTTCTTTATTCTTTTTTTTATGTTTACTATAGGGATTGTATTCTCTTTTGCTCATTATGTTGGTGGTTGGTAGAAGAGGATGATTCTCACTTCAATTTTCGTTTTAGCTATTTTTTCTATAAGATTTCTTTTTTTTTTTTTAAATGTATTTGTAGCTCGAAATTACATTCAGTCACAGCCACCACTTTTTTCATCTTTTTTTTTTATTTATGAGAAATTTTTTGTAGGACAGAAAAACTGAAAAATTGTAAATTTTTTATAAGAGACGCAAATTGGAAAGAAATAATAATAATTAATAATAAAATGATATACAATGACATTTGTGGCTTTTTTTCTATATTTTATGTTGTTTGAAAATGAGATGTATTTTTTTTCTAATATTTACTCATTCAATCCTATTTGTTTAAAATTCACTTTTCTATTTTATCTTAATATTTTGTTTAAAAATAAGTATTTTGGTAGCGCAATGACAACTGATAACTGGCAAAATTCCTACATATTCATCATTTCCTTTTGAAATCCTGTCTAACTTATTGACATCCTTGTTTCGTTTTCTTTTTCTATAGCAATCTTTTTGCACTATTGAGATTTGAAGGAAAACAGCAAAGAAAATTAAAACAATCATGAATTAAATGCAAAGTGATGTTTTGGATATTTTCTTTCTATCTCTTCTCTCTGTGATCTACAACTTTTCCCCCAGTGTCTCCTGTCCATCCCAATTTTCCCATGCATTATTTTTAATGCTGGCCAAATAAAGAGAAAAAAAAGAGACCCTTATGACCAAAACAAAGTCAAGAGGAGAAAATTTAGAGGAGGATGGACAGAAAAATATTCAACAATAAAAATATTCATTGAATTGAAAACGTGACGAGGGTGAAACCTTTTTCTTCCTTTATTATACTCTTCTATTTTTTCTTTTTACTTTACGAAATATGAAGAATGAGATTATTGCTAAGAATATGTTCTATACAGAAGTTCACTTCACACTACATTTAACAAGTACGTCTTCTTCTTTTTTTTTTGTTCTATTTGGATATTATTCAAAAATTGGACCCATGCACACTCTTATTCATTCTTTTACAATACTTTTTATCTTTATCTTTGATGGGAGTTGAACAATAAAGATGCTTGTTTGTCTTTTTTACTTAACTTAAATGAACTCATGAGGTATCAAAAGGGTTAGTATATATTCATGATATAAACTAATTTTTTTAACCCTCAATTGCCCTTCTAATACAATTTTTAATAAGTAATTTTATATCATTGTATTTTTAAAAATGTCTGGGTTTTGCAGTTAATAAAAATATAGTTTAAAAGTTCAGCTTTTACTATTAGTATTCTGAATTTGTTGTAGGCCTTTACAGTATCAGACTCAAACTGTAATTTCTCTTCCGACGCCATTATAGTACAGTAGACTCTCGCTCAATCGGGCGAAAAATGTTGACAATTTTCACGTTTATTTATGAAGCAAATTTGCTCAAATTCGCTGTAGTTCCTCTTATTTTATCATGATTCTTTATAATTGAGCGCCTTTCAATTTACAATGACTTTGACGCCCAAATCTATCGATAATTTGAATGACATTTCCCCCTATATGCCCGATTGAGGGAGAGTCTACTGTACATCAGCCAAAGATATTAATTATAAAAAATATCTTTGAATATAACGTAAACGCTCCCCGTGAATTACCAGGAGTTGTCTGCAAGTTTTCATGAGTTCTCAAGGTTTCTTAGATTTTTTTTCCATGAGGTTCCAACAGTTACCCGACAATGAGTAGTCCTTTAAAAGATTTATAAAAAAAAATATTGGAAGCAGGAGGATGATATTTTTTTTGGAAGCAATGCATACATTTTTCTCATTAATTGGAATGCTTATTCTTCTCACTGATATAAGGATAAAAGATAGACAATTCAGGACAATAATAGTCCTAATGATTAAAACACATTCCAAGTATTTTTGCGATTTACTGTCTCATCTGTGAGAGGTAGTATGAGAGCATGTTGATTGTTTGGTCTCTTCCAAGGGGTAGTTAATTGGCTTTTATAGTGAAGCATGAGCACCAAATCGACTAATCGGCGCTAATATTTTGTCAAAAATTGCTAAATCGGCACAATCTTTGTAGAAATCGACAAATTGGTACGATTATTAGGGTAAATTAAGCTAATTCAAAACCTGCTCCAAATGGAAATTTTTCGCTACTCCAAATGGAAACGCCATTGTTTTCATGATAAATACAGTACTAAATAATTATATTTATATATTTTCTATACCACAGTTTCATTATTTAGTTAATTTTGCTCCAAATAAAGCGAAACTCCATTCATATTCACAAATTTTCATTTGTTAATTTCTCAGAAAAATTAAAAGTGTACCTTTTGACCATCGAATTTTTCATCGATCGATCATGTTTTCCAATGAAAAATACAATGAGGTGACTGTTGTTTATTCGTTTTGTTTAATGACCAGCGCAAAATAACTATTGTGTGTAAACATGTTTTCAAAATTTTATACAAGAGTGAGAAAGATGACTAGATCTATATCTCATTTACTCTCAATGAAATGTCAAAAACATGTTTACTAAACAAAAGGTATTATGGATATTATGCATTGGGCATAACACTTATGTCATATTTCTGGCTAATTTTAGTTAAATTAAATGTTAATCTTTATTGTTAACGGTACGTGAAGTTTTCAAATGAAATAATTGGCTATTTCGTGAACAGAAAGGGTTTTTCTGAAGTGTCTGCAAATGCTTCAATAGGAAACCCCGGAAATATGATTTTTTTGGAGAGATTTTCTTATTGTTTTAGATGGGAATGGAGAAAAGACCAGGGATAAGAATAAATCCTGCACTCAGGAGCAACTCAACAAGGTTTTGGAAGCCTTTCGTCGCGGTTTTAGTTACACTGTTTGCCTCTAATTAGAAACTTTCCCTTGTCTCCATTTGGATTAATATGTTTCCAATAGAAGCATTTTACGCTCGCGTATTTTACTTGTATTTAAGAAGTTTTCATATTATATCTAAAGAATTTTCACTAAACAGTAACATTCTAGAAGAGTTAAGGAGCAAATTTATGTAATTCTCTTAATAAAAAATATGAACTTAATGTGTAATAAATCTTCTGTCAAAGTTAAAGCGTCTGGAAATGGTTTTGAATTAGGACATTTACCCTACAAAGTATTAGCAGGTAAGCACGATTTTGTAAAGATCGACAGATCGGTGCGATCTCAGATCGGAAACGATATTTTCAAAAGAGAGGTAGATCGACACGATCATTAAGGTATCATCTTTGCAGAAGTCAAGAGATCGGCACGATTTTTGTATCGATCGACGTATTAGAACGACGTTTGCAAGTTTGTCATACTAGTCCGATCTTTGCAGAACATCTAAGTATGATTTTTGCAGAGAACTGCGGATCAAAAAGATGTTTCTAAAAGAACGGTATGATCAACACGATTATTAGGCAAATATTGACAGATCGGCACATCTTTGCAAAAGTCGACAGAATAGTACGATTTTTGTATCGGTCGACGGATTAGAACGATTTGTGCAAAAGATTGGCAGACCGGTACGATCTTTGCAGAACACCTAAGTATGATTTTTGTATATATCTACGGATCGAAAAGATCTTTCTAAATAAGCGTTAGATCAACACGATCATTAGGCAAAGATTGACAGATCGGCATACTTTTCTAGAAGTCGACAGATTGGTCCGATTTTTGTATCGGTTGAGTAATTATAACGATCTTTGCAAAAAATTGTCATACTGGTACGATCTTTGCAGAACACCCAAATATGATTTTTGTAGTGATCGACGGATCAAAAAGATCTTTCTAAAAGAGCGATACATCAACACGATCATTAGGCAAAGATCGACAGATTAGCACACCTTTTTAGAAATAGACAGAAAAAAAAATTTTGAAAAAAAATCGACAAATTGAAATAAAATTTTAGACATCAACGAATCGAAATGATCTTTCTGGAGATCAACTGATTTTGCGAAAGATCTCTAGTCAATCACGACTGTCAAATTACTGATCTTTCAGTGTAATACAATATCATCTCTGTAACGAAATAGGTAAAAATGGAAACATTGTAAGTCACGTTCTTGAATTAGATTATATAATTTTTAGTCAGGAAAAAGTGCACAATTGTCCTGAACTCCTGAACTCTTCCCTACTCCCCTAAATACTTATTGTTAATATTGAAGGATGCAATACTGTAAGGCCAAAAAAAAACTCAAGATGAAGACTATTACCTTGAGATTATGTAGGTCTAGTTAATTCTAAACATCTTTATTATCAGATAAAGATTTTTATTTACACAGATAAATACAAATTGTCTTTAAAAAAAAAAAACCTGAAACTCAGGTTTTTTCGATTTTTATTTTGGAGCTTTAAAATTATCTAATATCTTGACAAAAAGATATTAAGAATTGACCTACTAACCCAAGAAATCTCAAAATTTGTAGTTTTATAATATTGTAATAAATTAATTTGGAACTCTTGCCTAAAAAGTCCGATACGTTCATCTTGCTAAATATCCTAGTATTGCAAAAATTACATAACTAAACTAACTTAGAGAGCAATTGAGGGTTAAAATATTGTTTAATTTCAGAGATTAATTCTGCATTTAATGTTTTAGAATGGATTTTCAATTAAAATGCTCTGTACAACAGTGATTTTTTCACGCAAATTTATTCCCATTTTTTGGTACTTAAAGTTATTATAGTTTTGAATTTTACTAAAGTGATTTAATTATTTGTACTGATAAAATCCAAATACAAGGAATTTAAATAGGCAAACTTGGCTAGAACTAGGAATCTAATTAGGAAAAATCTCAATTTTCATCAACTTTATACTGAAACTGCTGCAATACCGAAAGTCTTTTTGCATCTTCAACAAATGTTAAATTTCATTTATAGAAATAACTATTTATCTATGTTAGGGTCTTGACAGACTTGAGGATTAGCCGAGAGACGGCTTAGCGTAATTATATTCGAAATAATGGTTAAACCACATTGCTATAATTTTCCACTAAGTTGTCTCTCGGCTTAAGTCGTAAGTGTGTCAAGGACCTTATTGTGAGTTCATAATTTTTCAAATTAATTTCAAGCAATTAATCAAAGGATAAATATATTTTCCAATTTCAGATTTTGTGATTATTTATCGGATCCATCATTCAAAAGTATTATCGATTTTAATGAAAAAAAATCATGGACATTGATTTTACAACGTAAAAAATCTATCTTGTTTTCATACTAAAATATTTTTATTTATAAGACAAACTTTCATCCCAGAACATCTTACTTTAATTTTAAGGAACACATCAAACTTTAATAGAAATATCTTCACTGAAATATTGTCTTTTTTTGAATGAAAAATATTATCTGAACGCCAACGCTAAGTATTCGATAAATCAGAAGTGTTTATCACAGAAAACAATCGTAATTCGTTAGAATTCTTAGAAAAGGTTTCAACGTTTAATCAACAATAATAATTGAGGATGTTTCTTGAATTAGATTTCGAGTTCAATAAATATTTTCAGAGGTCAAGGTAAATAAACATGCCTATTTATTTATCCCTCATTATCTTTTCGGAAAAAATTGTTCATTTAAAATATAAGTACTTCAGAAAATATTTAAGATAATTGGAGCTGAATTTTACAAGAAAGTTTTACAACACGAATCTTAATATATTTAACGTTACACTTCAATTCAAAGACTAATCTTTAATCCTTGAAAATCCGAGTTAACTTTTGAAGACTAATTCACAGTCAACGACAAAGATCTTTAATATTAGGTTGTAAAATTTTTTAGTGTATAAAATGCAATAGCTCTAAAGTAATAGTGTTAAAATGGAATATCAAACTCTTTCAAAGTTTCTTTAATTTTAAATCTCATAACCGTAAACTTTTTTTAAATTGTAAAAATGAAAAATTAAAACTATATTGCAAAATATTCTGCAAAAACTGTAAAAATCATAAATTTCGGTTGGGAAAGCTTTAATTTTGACATTATTGCCTCCGATAGATAAAATAGATAAAAGATTTAGATCGATAAAATTCCCATTCTTTTGGACTTAAAATTGGACTGAACTAAATTGAATTTATTGTGATGGTTAAAGGAAGAAGAAGAGTGCGAAAAAGTGAGATAGACATATGCAAAGTCTGTCAGCAAGAGAGGGATTAGAATTTCGATTTCATGAAATTTTCCTGATCTAAAAGGTGTGCCGGAGCCATAAATATTAAACTCAAAGCATTAAATATTATTCATATATGAATAATAGAGGGAACTGGGGCACCTTTGAAATTTGGATTTTTCACTTATTTATAAATAAAATTGAGCCTTATCGTGATATAATTTAGCTTCACAAACAGATTGAAAAGCTACGTTATATCATGATAAGGCTCAATTTTAATTAAAAATAGGTGAAAATCCCAATTTCAAAGGTGCCCCACTTCCCTCTATATTGAAGCCAATTAAATAATTTTGTCCCATTGCATCTTCTTTATCCAAAGCTTTGAATTCTTCGAATGCTTCGGACAATAATAAGCTATGATAAAGTCACAGGACATAATGAAACTTTAATATATTAAATCCCATAAAATATTTAAGCAAGATCGTTTTTCTGATTGGCCTAAATTTGAAAACATTCAAATATAATCCAAAACAGATAAAACGATGGGATTCAAATATTTTATTGAATTGAATATTCTTTTACATCTGCCTAATGTTTAGTGCTTTAACATTTAAGCTATTTATATTCCAAAGAATATTAACATTTCATTACTTTAAAATTAAAATGTCCTTTAAATTAGTTTATAAATTAAAGAAAATTTAAAGGCGTTTGACATAATATTTAATCTCAGACATTTAATAAGACATTTTTGTAATTTTGTCGTAAAAATAATTTAAAAAAAAAAAACAATATTGAGATTTTAAAATTAAAGATCTTTATTGGAGAAGAGGAATCAGTCGAAGGTAGACTAATTTTTAAACTTTAAGATCTTTTCAATGGGTTTTATTGTGAGTGGCAAAATCGCAAAATCTCGCGATTTCTTGCACGATTGTCGCAAGATCACCCGTTTTCTTGCACAAAGTTCGCAAGATCACAATACACTGGGGTCTCCAATATTCGGGTGATTGGGGCTGAAAATGACAGATAAAAACCATGCGAGGGTATTTTTTTTCTTATGTATTTGACAGCTGTCATCTGAATCGGAAAGCTCTGCGTGAAACAGTTATTGTTAAATTGCTTGATTTTCTGCACAGATTGCGACATCACGCGATGTTTACCCAGATATCGCAAGATTCTTTACAAAAACATCACAAGATCATAAAGTTTTTGCGCATAGATCAAGTGATTTTTTGCACAAAAACCGCAAGATCGCTCAATTTTTACGAAATATCGCAAGATCGCTCGGTTTTTGTACAGCACTAGATTGGAACATGAAAAATTGAATTGACATTTCGCTGATTGCGTTATCGTATTTGCATTTTCCTTTGTGTCAACTTTCACACAAAAGACGATCTCTGTATTGCAGCATGTACCAAATGCAGATGCTAAACGAGATACAGTAGACTTTCGCTCAATCGGCTCTTCTTTATTCGGACGAAAAATTTTGTTGACAATTTTCAGTTTAATTTGAAGCAAATTTGCCCAAATTCACTGTAATTTCTCTTATTTTATTGTGATTCTTTATAATTGAGCCCTTTTTGTCGCCCAATGACAATGACTTTGACGCCCAAATCTCTCGATTATTTAGATGACATTTTGCCCCAAATGCTCAATTGAGAGAGAGGCTACTGTACGACAACAATTGATGCAACTTACGATGTCACCCTTGAGTTTATCTCTTAATCGAGGGAAATCCTCAAAATAGATAATAATTTACTTTACTTACAATAGGGCTGGATGGGGTAGTTTTACACATGCATTACTTTCGAAAATACATATTTTTGAGACAATTCATAACTATCCAAAAACTGTGCTGCGTGTACCTATTTAGATAGCAAATACTGAATAGAAAATAACGAGGTACACTCTGTCCCGGCATTATGTACTTCGGGATTATGCACCTGATGGAATTATGCACATACAATTATGCAAGTTTGCCTACCCTTGGGAGTCAATTTATGAAATCATTTTGAAATACGCCTGAATGTATACTTTATGTTGCGACACAGGAAATTTGAAAACATTTTGCTACTTTTTCAGAATAAAATTTCAATTTCTTTTATTAGGGTAAATTTTTTTAAGTATTCTAACCATTATTTATTGAAGAACTCTGGCCAAACTGTTTTGTAATGCACTTCTATTAAATAGTTGAATTTTTTGTTTTGAGTACTTTTACTCCGCGTGAAATTCGTTCTACGGCCGATTTATTTTTTCGCGCGTTTTTTTCGGTCCCGAAAATGTGCATTCCTGGGACTGAGCGTATGGTTTATTTCAATATAGTACATAATCGTTTGGCAAATAGAGTTTAGCTGGAAAAAAATCAGCTGTGTGAACTGCCCCACCCTCCCCTAATCATAGTAATAATAACAATGCTGGCACAATATTCCATGAAAGAACTAGGCCTTCCCGCAAAGGGATTTCTAGATACGCATTATTATTTTTTCTCATACGGGATGAGGCTGTCAGTCCAATGTCCCGTGTAATCGAGTGAAGCTCACTGGATGCAATCTGAACACCCTTAATACCAGAAAAAAATTCATGATGACCTAAATGGGATTCGAACCCGAGACACTTGCATCATAGTACTCTACCACTTAACCCATTGAGTGCCTTAAATTAAAAAATCTTGAGTAACTTAAAATCACATTAAGAATTTCACTGTAGCATTTTTACTACACTGAGAGAAATCCGAAAAAGTTAAAATAACATTCCGGAAATGTTAATTTTACCCTGCAGTATTGATCCCAAATCGGTGTAAACATTACCCTTTTTAGGTGTCTTGGGGGTTAAAGGTACCCTTTCCATGTTAATTTTACCCTTAAAGAGGTGTAAAATTAACATTAAAAAATTTTGATAATTTTTACACCTAAAGTGTTAAAGTTATGAGGAAAAAAGTTAATTGCACCCTCTTTTTTCCTCAGTGTAGAAAATACTAGAATAAAAATCTATAAATAAGAATTATCATGATTTTTAGAAAATCCAGCTCCTAAAAAATATGATAAAAAATATTAAAAAGCCTGCAGTTGTTCAAGACTTAAGATACATTTCGAATGGCCATTTCAATTACGTTCTTGTCCTCTTTTTTTTAGATTTGATTTTAAGTTTTGTCTAATTTTTCCTTTAACATCCCCTCCCAAAAACCAAGATAAATGCAGAATTAATCTCTCCTTGAACCTTGAAAAATCGTTTTCAATTCAATGACATTTTGATTGCTTTTCCATCGAAAGAAAAAAAAAACTAATAATTCCATTTTATTGTAAAATGTGTCCCTTACTGAATTAATTTGCAAAAAATTGTGCTCTGTCGTTGAAAATTCTTTGAAAACAATCCCTTTCTCGTCATAAACCTAAATTAGTGCTGAAACCCAAAATTTCCATCGACAGAGCGCAATTGTATTCTTCCTTGAAATCAATCACTAATTGAGAAGTAACTTTGAAAAATAAAATCATTTCTCAAAAAATGAGTGATGTTTTTCGTAATTAAAAAAAAGAAAAATAATAAAAACAGTATAGAAGAGATATTTTATAAAACAATGTCTTGTCTTTGCTATTAAAAATATTTCTCTTGGCTGTCGTTAAAAAAAACAATAATTAAAATATTTTGTTTTAAAAATTAAATTGTACATAAATAGACAATTATTTTGGTAAAAATTATACAATTACAAAAAAATGGTCATTTTTATATGAAAGATTTGTTTTCTGTTTTTTTCTTTTTACTGAGAGATGTGACAATTAAATTTTGCTACTATTTCGCACGATTTTAGGGATTTCCTTTTTTTCTCATTCATTTTTCATGTCTTCAAAATGTGTGTCCTCATAGTGTTCTGCAATCGTTCATATATCTTTTTCACTTTTTTTTTACATTACATTGCGTGTATTGATTTATACACAATTTTTTTTAAATCAATTTTATCTCCTCATTTTTCCTTTTTCTTTTTTACTTTTAATCAACAAATACTGACTTTGTAGAGAGATTCGAGTAGTCTATATAAATTTATTACAATTTCTAATCAATTTAATTAAAATTTGTTGTAAACTCTCGCATCAATTCAATCAATTTTTCACCTAAGCACTATCATTTTTTTTATAGTATTAATAATATTCTTTTTTCTTTTTTTTATAATAGTATTTATAATCTTTTGTTTTACCTCCTTTTTTTCTCAATAATTTCTTGTTTTTTTTTTTAATATTCTGGGTCTCTCTATTTTTCATTTTTTTACTCTTCTGTTTTGTTTTTTTTAATTTTTCCGTTTTGGATATTCAGTAATTTCGATTTGTTTCCTTGTTTTCTTTCTTTTTTTTTCCTATAAACAAATAAATTGATGCCGTTCTTTTCGAGTGTCCACATTTCCTTACATTTTTTTTTGTTTACTTTTACACAACTCTCTTTCTCTCTCTCACACACACATTCGACTATCGTACTGTTCTCGTGTCTGATACAATTATTTAAAAATTTTGTTATTAAGTAATTTCATTGATTTACTTATTTATACTATTTAATTTAACCACTTGCTATTTAAGTTTTCTCGTCGAAGTAATTCACTTGAAATTGTTCTTTTTCTTAAAAGAAATAAAAGAATTAAATAATTGAAAAATTCTCCTTGTGGTGGTTTCTTCTCACTTTTTGTTTTAGACACTAAATAAATGTTTTTTTTTTTCTTTTCACTTTTTTTCTCAATGTAATTTTCACGCTTTTATTGAGAAAATTGTTTCACAGTTTTTTTTTGTGTTCTTGTTTTTCTCTAGAAAAAAATCCACATTGTGCTGACGTTGGATTTTGTATTTTTTCAAAATACAAAAATGACTTTTTTATACACATTATACACATAGATTTTTTTTTAAAATTTTTTTTCACTTTCTGCATCAACATTTTTCTAGAGTTGTTTTTTGTTGTTTCCAGCAACAATTTCTGCAGCTGCTGCAGATGAAAAAAGTTCATCAAGTGGAGGTTGTGTTTAGTGGATTATTGCTACTTTTATGTACAAATTGGTGAAGGTAAATTTTCTTTTTCTTTTTTTTAATGAACTTTTGGGTGTCTTGCATGGACAGAGAGAAATGTCCTTGTTTTTTTCTAGTAACACTTCACTTCTCACTCTCACTTTTTTTCATGCAAAAATTTAGCACATTTTTTCTCAGTGCAATTTTAATAAAAAATGTTTCTTGTCTCTGGGATATTTTATCAAAGGGCAAAAAAAATCTTGTGATCTCGTGTCAGTTGCACTTCACAGTTTTCTTTAGAAAAAAAGAAGTTCTTCTTTTTTTGAACACGGATAATTAAACACACACACAGGACACTCACACGGATAATTCGGAAAGGTGGCTTCTGTTCTCTTCTCAATAAAAAACAAAAGAGAGAACATTGTTTTCTTCTTTTCTTTTTTATATATATAAAATTTTTCTTTAGCTGGTGCTGGGATAGAGAGTGGACTGTATTGTTATCCGTCACTGTGAAACGGCGGGACTCTTCTTTTCCGAATCCTGACTGGACGGTGTATTCCCCTGGGGTCCACCTCGGTCCACATTCCACGAATTGGGCCCCGTCATCGGTGAGTCGGCATGGAAACCACCATGGTTGTCGTGCTCCAGCGAATTTGCGGCATCATACTGGGTATTCTCTAGCCTTGTTATCAGTCGTTCATCCTCATCACCAAATTCACCACCCATCAGTGATGGCTCACCAACCACCATTACATCCTGCAAAACACAACAAAGATAATGCACACGTATTTCCATCATGCCAAATTCCTGGCTTAATTAAATCCTCTCGCTCTATCCAGTGCTCATGCAACAACTATCAAAAATTTTCCCTTTAAAAACTTTATCATTTCTCTGTGAGATATTAAACCCATTGAAAAGAAAATCTTCCGCTTTTTGCTTAACCTCTCTCTCTTGCTTTTAGCATCAAATTCAAATATAAAAGTATATTTTGAGCAATTAATTATGAGATTAAGAGACTTATGGTTTAGTATCACTTTGACATTTACGTTTACACCCAGAATTACATTTTAATCCACTATTATTGCTTCAAACATTTATTTTCACAAGAAGATTTACCCAAAGAGATAAATTTGATGTTTTTTTTTTTCTTGCAAAAATTCGTACAAGATTCTATCAGAGAGTACATATTAGAATATTTAAATAACATCTAAATCCTTTACTTTAAATCTAGTTAATCTTGGCTGAAACATTTTGTTAAATATTTTGATAAGTTTAGCTAGAAAAAAAGATGTCAGTAGATAGGGTAAGTGTGCCAAATTCGAGCCAGCTTGCAATTTCGGCCACATTTTTTGTTCGTTGAATTTCCATGAATTTTCAGTTTTTGCATACTCTACAGATTATACAATGCAAAAGAATAACAAAAATTGTAGCTTCGACGAACAAGATGACTTGCAAAAGAGATTGGTAGAATTTCGGAGGGAGAAGGAACTATAAGAATGAAGGTGGCCAGAATAGGCCACCTATGCTATGTCTACATTTTTATTCATTTTAAAATGTACTAAAAATGATTTTAAAGAAAATAAATATGATAAACTCTTTGCAAAGTTCCAGTAAACACTCCTGAAGAAGAAGTAATAAAATAATTCAATTTCTATTAAAAATATTACATTTCAAACTTGAGACTTTGGCGCTTGCATGCAACTATGCCGAAATTTGGCACACTTAGGGGAGACCGGGGTACCTATAGCCAGGGGTAAAAGTAGACAGTGGATTTTTCTCGTTTTTCTTAAAATGTACATCGAGCAAAGTATTTTTTAATGAAAGTAGGAACACATCCCCATATTCCCAGAAATATTTATAACTCTGATCCTGTTATCCTACAATTTAGAAGCATTTTTATAAAATGGGTATAAAATTGTAGTTTGGATGTTACAGTTTTTGGACCAGCATTTGGTTTTCTGAGTTTCTAGTCAAGATTTCATAGTTTTACCTCGTTTCTGGTTTAATAAGCCTAATTAAAAAATATTTTTCACTTGGATAATAATTATCCACTTTTTTATATAAGATGATAAACACTGAAACAGCCCTCGGGGCAGTTGTAGTCACTCTTTCGTGGCGGGCTAAAACTATCAATGATTTTTCACTAATAGATGGATAATTGTTAGATAAAAAGTACTATTGATATTCCAAGCAATATTGCCATTTGTATGAGCAACTTGAGAAATAGATTTTTTCAGAATATTTGCATTAATTTTGCCTCAATTACAAAAATGTCATAAAAAAGTTGGCTAAAGCCCTTTTCTTTAGGTTTAAGTAACATATTTAGCATCAGTGGGCTTCAGTGTATCAAGTGAAACAATATTTGGTATCTCCAGTTTAAAATTTCATCTGGGAAACTAGTGGCAATTAGTACCCCAAAAGTGGCTATTTCTACCCAGGCAGGGGTAAGTGTAGCCAATGTGCAGTACTTTTTTCATTATCCTCTCAAGAAAAAGCCAAGGATTTTAGAGCTTTGAACTACACTGTTTCATATAGCCAATATCCTAATGCTACTTATGAAACATAAAAATATTAGACAAAACTTATCATTTTTTCACAAGCCACTCGCGAAAAAAAAGCTTCATTTGCTGGCTAATTCTACACTTGTCTCCCCTACCCTAATTAAAAACAAACCGTCTAAGCTTTGCAGAATGCTTGAAATTGTATCACGTCGCTAAGAAAGCAGTATTTACAGAAAAAAAAATATTTTGTAAAATTATTTGTAAATGTTTGTGAAATCCTATGGCAGACTTACGAAATGCTCGTGAATCGTATAACCCACAAACAAGTTCGTAAAATTTTGTACTTTTTTCACAAACATTGTTCATATAATGATTATTTGACGAAAATTTTTTGTACTTTTACAAACATTTGTCCGTAAATGTTGGTAAACACACAAAAAAAATGTTCGCAGAATTTTGTCATTTTTTCCTATTTATTCGTAAATTTTTGCCATACAAACTAAAATTTACGAACAAATACGAAAAAATGACAAAAGTTTACGACCATTTTTTTGTGTGTTTACAAGCATTTACGAACAAATGTCTGTAAAACTACAAAAAATGTTCGTCAAATGACCATTTTACGAACAATGTTTGTGAAAAAAGTACCAAATTTTACGAACTTGTTTGTGGATTATATGATTCATGAGCATTTCGTAAGTCTGCCATAGGATTTCATAAACATTTACGAATAATTTTACAAAATATTTTTTTTCTGTGTTGTAGGAGTGTTATTTATTAAGAAACATGTGTTTAAGTACGTCTGTGACCAACTACTACTACCCTTATCGGATAACCGGAAAAACTCCGAATCACACTGAATACAAACCGTATTATGACAAATATTAAATTTCAAAATAAGTAAAGGGTTCTCACTTAAAAGTAAAGGGTTCTCATTTAAGAAGTAGGGGAAAATGCCCATACTTCGTACGATCCCCAAGTTTCGTAACTAAATTTTTCCAATGTTTCTGAATAAATGTGACATTTGCAGTATTTATGTATAAATATCGTTCGAGTTGGTCACAATCCAAATTTGTAATGAAGGAATCGTACCTTTATAAGCTGGATTTAGGCTTATCATTGGCTCAGCTTATAGAGGTGCGATTTCTCCATTACAAATTTGGATTGTGGCAAACTCGAACGATATTTATACATAAATAATGCAAAATTTCGTTTAATAATTCTAAAACTGTATGTAACATATTATCTCGAAAATCCGTGAAAAATTTCGCGGCGCGTAAAAATTCACGAAAAATTTCGCTACCCGTGAAAATCCGCGAAAAATTTCGCCGACCCGTGAAAATCCGTGAAAAATTTCGCGGCGCGTAAAAATTCACGAAAAATGTCGCTACCCGTGAAAATCCTCGAAAAATTTCGCGACCCGTGAAAATCCAAGAAAAATTCCCAACCCGCGAAAATCCAAGAAAAATTTCGCGACCCGTTAATGTATAATACAGCGATGGCAAGAATAATAGGACCATCTCTGATAAATCTACTTTTTAACTCTTGTAATTTTCTATTCCAATGCGTTAAAATAATTTTGATGTAGAAATGTTCAAATGATATCCATACGTCGAATAAGTGTTATTTTGTTAAGGCCTCTTTGTTAAGTTAAGGCCTCTACACATTGAGAGCAATTTTCGTAAAAATTGCTTTTTTGACAGAATTTTGACGTTTCTATCTACAGTCGTGCAGACAATATTCTTCAAAAATACAATTTTCGACGAAAACTGCTCCCAATGTGTAGAGGCCTTTAGAGATCTCTATTTTGACATAATAGTACGTGAACAGTGATTCGGACAATAAAATAGGACCACTGTAATAAACTCAAATTTATTTCAAGCATTTAAAAAATAGCAAAATTTTTGTGTAATGTCAATAATTATTTAGCGGCTTGACAATTAATTTTCGAAGTTTGGATAAAGAAAACTATGAAAAATTGGAGCAAATATAGAACTTTCTTGTTAGAGGCTCTATTAGGTTTTTGAGGCTACGAAAGCATATGGAATGATCGTGAATATCTTAAGCTGATTACATTAAATTACGAAAATCAATAATCCATAACACAATATAGTGTTTACGTAAACATAATGGCCAGCGCACAATAATTTTTGTTTTGTAAGCATGTTTTTGACATTTCAATGAGTGTGAGTGAGACCTTGATCTAGTCATCTCCTTCACTCTTATAGGAAATTTTGAAAAC
This sequence comes from Phlebotomus papatasi, assembly GCF_024763615.1. Taxonomy (NCBI): domain Eukaryota; kingdom Metazoa; phylum Arthropoda; class Insecta; order Diptera; family Psychodidae; genus Phlebotomus; species Phlebotomus papatasi. The sequence goes on from NC_077222.1 coordinate 47,865,558, forward strand.
ATGTTTACTAACAAAATTTGTTGTGCACTGGGCATAAGACTCAGAATTTTGGTGGTCACCTAATACATATAATAATAATTTAAATATTTACTTTATGCTTTCTTTATCACAAAATTGTAGGAATATACCTCAACATTACTAAATTAACACTTTAGAAAATTGTCATTTTCTTTCCTTAATTTTTTCCTACTTTTGAAATTATTTTAAATTAAGGATTTTATACCCAAAAATAGAAATGTATGATAAAACATCCGAATGATTTATTAAATTTAATTTTCTACTAAATATTATTGAAAATTAAATAATTTTAAGTGCAATATACCATTACCGATTTATAAATTCTCAAACAAGTTTCTATAGATATATTTTTAAATTTACTCTATCTTTAATTTTATTAGAAACATTTCATTCAAAACTAATTAAAACCAAACTTATCTCCTTTATACAAGTGGGACACAATCACACTGAATGCAAATCCGAGGAAAGTTCTCTACTGAATCTTTTTTTTTATCAAATAATTCTCTAATTTTTTCTTTTAGCTGCACGAGCACCGGGAGCAACTCATTTAATGTGAAATGACTAAAATTGCTTTACGAAATTCAACTACCTGCGACGCTAAGGAAAAATTTGGTCCTGGGGAACGTTTTTTGCTTGGCACGGGTGGGGCATTGTTTGCCGCTCCTCCTGAATTGGAGCCTTTTCTTTTTCGTCTCTTATTTGCCGGCCTTTGGGTGTCTGCAATGAGAGAAAAGAGAAAAGAACCACATAGAGTGTATTAATTGTGTAGAATTTTGCAAACAAATATATTTTCTAAACTTAAAAAAAAACTATCAAAAAAACTACAATGAAATTGACTGTGCTTATTCTTTCTACGAAATTATTTTTTATCAAACTCAAATTTTCTTTTTTTTTTCTTTCACTGAATGTGATTATTTTTTGCAATTAACTAAGCAAAGGTATAATTTGTTTTCTGCATGTGATTTAATTAGAAGATAAAATTTTGCGATGATTTCAGACGATCATCCTTTTATTTTCTTTCATTCTTGGCTCAACATCTCAATTGACTAACCTTTTTTGCCGGTCTGATTTGGAAGTTTTTCTATAAATAAGAAAAGAAAAAGGAAAAGTCATGATATGTCTTTTCATAACAAAATTAATTAATGATCGTCTGAAGTCTGTCTTTTTTATATTTCTTTCTTTTTTTTTCAAACATTCTCTGATCAAATACTTCAATATAATATCATTGTATCTTTTTGCTCAAACATTAATTCAACTCTTCAATATTTTTTTTTCTAAAGAAATAGAAAAACAACAAAACAAAATTTTCTATTTGTATAGCAATTATACCTTATTGCGCAAAACTTTTTTCTACTTTTGCTATTAACTTCCTTTTTTTTGTTCAAGGAAAGTTTTTTCACCCTCTTTCTCTCTCTCTCTTACTCTTTTCAAAGAAAGAAACTTGAGAGTGGGTTACTATATTTTTCTTTGACATGGCTCATGCTTTTCTTTCTCTCTTATGGATTTTTCCTTTTATTCTTTTTTTTTCTTTTTTTTTTGGCATGAAACATAAAAAGTACCTCTCTTACCCGGCGGTGCAACCATTCGCTGCCACTTCTGAAATAACGTTGTCTTCAAGCAATCCCGCGGACTAAGCGCATATGCTTTGTGGCGCGACATCAGCTCTTGCATTGGTTCCAGGATAACACATAACTGTTTATAGTGTAGTCCAGAATGCCCAGGAAAGAGGTAGTAGTTTTTTGGGGTGAAATTTTTGTGTTGTCGCCAACATGAAATAGAAGAAAAACAGAGAACAGGGATAATATTGATTTCCACGCTTGGGAGGAAAATCATCCCAGACAAAAAAAAGCATTGCAAAATAAAAAAAGAAACATGGCTAGTATCCAGGAAGAAATTCACACAGAATTTACCCAAACAATTATCCAAGGGCCATTTAACCCCTTTCTCTCTTATCACAAAACTCAATAAAAAAATATAAGAAAAAATAAATAAATTGGGCTTTTGTGTGAATTGTCTTCATGTGGAGCCAGCAGCAAAATATCACCACTCACGCGTAGATAGTTAAGTGTTGAATTTGTGATCCCCTGTCGTGTGATATTCTTTGTCAATTGCTCTAAAAGTCCAGGATCTGGTTGAGGTGAATGTGTATGCATCCCGACGACGGTGCGTGGTATAAGTTCTTTGTGTGCCCGCACAGCCATATGCCACGATTTAATTCTCATGTAGTCATCGTACATGAATTCCAATATCAGTCGCCCTTCGGTGCAAACCTACATGGCACGTCAACAATTTTTTTTTTTCGTTTTTGTTTTCCATCCAGGAAACACATCCACAGCACAAACAGTAAGATAAAAAGGGAAAATAAAAATTAATTAGAGGACAAGAGTCAAAAATTGCAATTCCTTGGCTCATAATAGAAAATACTAACAATCTGCTGAGCTACCTTGGTAAACATGGGCTTCCCATGGTGCGTCACCATCGTACATTGTTCACAGTCTAATGTTATTGATGTATTGTGGAAGGACTCTTTTGTATGTTTCATATGGAAGTAGAGTTCTGTGACACCACCTTCAAATATACTTCGAAAGTACCGTGGTATCAGCGTTCGTCCTATTGCTGTTTTAACAACAACAAAAAAAAACACACGAAAAAAAAGAAAGGCAATTAGCATTAAACATATTCTCCAAAGTATCCAAATGCAATTGTGAGAAAAAAAATATTGTTGGTCGAAGAAAATTACACACTTAGAAAAAAAACTATAGTAATTGTTGAGGGAAAACTGAAAATGTGTCAAAAAGGTAATCATTATTCATCAAGTGGAAGAGAAGAAGTATAAAAACATTCTCTATCATTAATCTCTCTTTCTCTCTCTCCTCTTCACATGTGAACTTTGACATAAGTTGTTTAGAACTATGTGCAGAAGCAGGTCACATAGAATAATATTCTGGCCAAAATCTCTCACAAAACAATCTCATTGTCTTTCCTCACACCCTCTTTGTCGCAAGCACCACATCACATAAAACAAGATTGCTATTTGTAACACAGTCTTCTCTTAGTAATTTGTTTCTCTCCACTTTTTCCTATTACCTCTTCAACTCTCAAGCCCTAGAAAATCCAACTATATATCTTTTATTCTTCCACATTCACTGTCCCTGCAACTAACCTGATGTCAAGTGAAAATAGTAATAATAGAAACGAAGAGGAAATACATAAAAGAATTAACGCACAGATCGAACATGGATCAACAAAGTGACACATCAATAAATTAAAAGAAAAGAACAACAATCTTTTGAAATAAACATTGTATATAATGCCCAGCGCACAATAACTTTTGTTTTGTAAATATGTTTTTGAAATTTCAATGAGAGTGAATAAGATATAGATCTAGTCATCTCGCTCTCTCTTATAGGAAATTTTGAAAACATGTTTACAAACAAAAGTTATTGTGCGTTGGTCATAAAGATTAAATAAACAGATCCTTATTATACTTGTAATTTAAATCTTAAACCGAAAGAAAACTAATTACAAAATAATAAAAATATAGGGTCGAATGAACACCTCTTCGACAGGAAACCCCTATTGACACTTTTGTCAAAATGTTGAAATTTATTTAACCCTTTAAGGACGATTGGAACACCGGTGTCCCATAAAGAAAATAATTTTTCATGACTACCTAAAATTATTTTTTTTCTTATGTCTGTACATAATTGTAAAGTTGAAGGTTACAGGAATCTAGATTATTTTTTGCAAGTCTCTAGCTATTTGCTATGTAGTAAATATTTAAGCTTAAAAATGGCTAATTTTTAATTTCTCAAATTCATAATTGATTTTATTTATTTTTTATATTTCCAATTTTTTTTAGTAAAATCCTTTTGGAAATAAAAACTACAATACTCATACATAATATTTTTCATTAAAGCGAAAAATATCATTCATTGGTATTGTCAGAAAAATTACTTAAATTTTTGGGCTATTTTTGTCCCTATCGCTCGTAAAAGCACAAAATACACCGAATCAGACCCTGTTGGACTTTCCAAGGTTAGATGTAAGACTTATCATTGATTATGTTCCTCATTTTAATTTTTATTGTTGATTTTCAATCCGTAAAAAGTGTCTCGTCGTTAAAGGGTTAAATGTGTAAATTTTGTACAAAAAAAAAATGTTTGTATGAGGCTGATAAATATTTCAATGAATAGGAAGGGAAGTATATATTTAGAATAAAGAGTGGTTTCCTCAATATTCCTTCGCAGGAAAACTACAAGATACCACTATCTAATACAATATGTGGCTAATTCTGCCCCGGTCTCCCCTACATTAAAAGTGTTTTCGCCTCATTTATCGGTTAACAACCGATTTGAACGGATTTAGAAATCGGTTCGGATAAAAATTACTTATCACTACTTACTTACTTAACCAGTACACTACTGGATCATAACCAATTTGAATTGGTTCACACTTATCAGAACTTCCAAGACCTTGCTAACGAGCCCAAATATTACCTCATTCAGTTAATACGCTCTCTGGAGCTTTTTAACATTTGATCTTTAAAAACCGTTGAATATGAGTAATCTCTAGCATATCCAAAACTAAAAAAATACTTTGTGTCTAAAAAAATAAATGTGTCTTTATTAGATAGGATTTCAATAGTTGTAAATTTTAAATTAAAATTGCATAAAACTCTGAAAAAGGTCAACTCTAAAAATGTTCCTATTTGCTTTACTTTCGAAAATAAAGATTTTTAGGACGAAAAATACGTATTTAGGAATAGTCCTGTGTATTTTCAGATAGTCAATACTCAAGAGAAACTAATGATAATGAAATATATTTTATTTGAATATGGTTTATATTCGTTTAGCAAATGGGTATTGAAAAGGGATGGCAAAGCTTGCCAGGCTTTGCAAAATGCTCGAACTCGTGACTTAGATGCTATATCTCAAAAGTACTTTAGCATCATTTACCGTTTACCGGTTCCCAACCGATTTGAACTGATTCATATATCTCTAAAAAGATTCCCCAACATAGCTTTAAAAGTAATAGAATTGATTTTCAGATAAAAATTATTTATCGGTTATGAACCGGTTCATTACCGATTCAAAACCGATTGGAACCGGTTCAGTTTTATAGGAAATTCCAAGACCTTTCCAACGAGCCCAAACATGACCCCATTCGCTTGATAAATGCGCTCTCTAGTGTCTTTTTAACCTTTGTCCTTGAAAAATCGTTATTAGGAATGATTCAACGGTATTTTCGTATATGGACAAAATGTCCGCCATGGTAATCTCTACAACAAAAAACATGGTTTTGGTGGGGAAGGGGAGGGGTGGGGGAAAAGTGGGAGGCATGTTAACGATCCTTGGGTCAACTTATGGGAGTGTCCCTCGAAGGTCCCAAGTCGCTATCTATAACCGTTTGGCCTCTAGAGCTGGCGACAGTCGGACGGACAGTCAGACAGACGAACAGACGGACAAACAGCGTGACGACATTTCTCAGAAATAGTCTGAAACGTGAAGATTTGTTGAGAAAGTGGTCTCCGGTGGAAAGGTGGAAGGTGGAAATTTTGGGGGGTGAAAAAATCGAATGATTATTTAAACTGCTCTCTCCGTAGAGTTCGAGCAGTAAAAAATTCAGCTGCGTGAAATTTTTCCACCATCTTCTGAGATTCCTTGTAAAAATCTTTAGTTTTTTTTTATATTAATATTAATTTATGTATCTGCTATAAATAAAACAAATACCTACATAAAAAAATTAAATCCAATTTTAATGTATTATTCACTAGAAATTAATATTTCATCCCATAAAATATTTTGATTCCATCGTATTTTCTTACTGGCAAGATCTTTAATGGTGTCTACACACTAGAAGCAATTTTCGTTAAAAATTGCCCTTTTTAAAATAGGGAAAGTTTTCTTTCAAAAGGCATTTTTAAAGAAATTGTTCCTACACTGAGAGAAATCCGAAAAAGTTAAAATAACATTCCGGAAATGTTAATTTTTACCCTGCAATATTGATCCAAATTGGTGTAAATATTACCCTTTTCAGGTGTATTAGGGGTTAAAGTTACCCTTTCTCATGTTAATTGTAGCCTTAAAAAGGTGTAAATATAACATTAAAAAATGTTGATATATTTTTACACCTAAAAAGCGTTAAAGTTATGAGGAAAAAAGGTTAATTGCACCCTCTTTTTTTCTCAGTGTAGTGTGTAGAGGCCTTAAGCAAAGACAATCAGAAAATGATAATAGTATTTAATTATTATGTGAATTATGCTCACATATTATATGAATTTTTTCCAATATTTTGTTTTTTTTTATTTAATATCGTTTGTTCTTTTAAATACCAATATTTTCCGTACGAAAAGTCTTAAACTCACTCACTATAAAGTAACATTCAGAGATCAAATACTATTCTTCTTTAAACAATTTTTTTTTCTTGCAAAATATGCCATTAAAACACTAAAGGAACTCCCTACTATTTCACCCGTGTTTCTTCTTCGACTCTATCACCTTCTATACACAATTCCATCCTTTATTCTTTCTCATTTGCTGAAAATCGTGCAAAATACTCCCATCAGATAGATTTCACCTTGTTCTACCCAAGCGTGATATAACAGAAGGAGTAAATTCCAGAACCTTCACTTCTCTTACATCCTACTTTGCACCAAAACTATCTATGCAACAGTATAGTTTAGCAATAAATATATTGGACAGAAGAGAGTACAGATGAGAGGATGGGTAGAAAAAGTTCTTCGAAAGAAGAAAAGACTTTAGCTTGTAGCATTTCCCATTCCTTCAACAAAAAAAAAAAAAGAATCTGGGTGTTATACTTGAGGGGGTGAAAATATCCCATAGAGATTCTCTGTTGCTCTCCTTTCTTGCTGGTCTGCCTTTGGTTAATGTGGCGTGACATTATTATAATCTTGGCACATCTTTACTCCTATTTAGCGAGCATCCCAGCACAAAAACGCTCTCTTATACAATCTATATAGCAATATCCATAACACAATATTTTGGATGCACGATGAGCTTTCGCACCATATCACAATTATATATATGGGTCTGGGGTATAAGGAGACACGATAAATTTACGCTTTGTTACCCTCGGACACATTCTCAGTTTTCCAAGATATTGTATTCACACGAGCAATAAAGAGAATCTAACGCACCATTTAGGTGTCAAAAAGATAGAAACAAGGCAACATTAAATGAAATGAACTTACTATATCTCTTCGGTCCATCCTCCAGGCAGAATGTCAACGTAAGCGTTGCATCATCCTCAAAAAATTCCGTGGCAAAGGAATCCCACCAGCAATTATCACTTTCCTGCGGGAAAAAACACATACACAAAAATGAAAAAAAAACAAAGAAAAAAAGAATCAGTGATAAGACATAATTTATTGTTAACACTCTTTTTTGGACAAAATATTGCTGCAATTTTCCTTACCTCTGTTCTCTGCTGTAACCTCTTATTCAGTTCATGCACCCGATACTCAGTCTGACTGAAATATGATGTATGTCTTCTAGGTACACTTAAGGCTCTGCAAAAGAGAAGTAAATAAAAAAAAATACTTTTAGAAACTTCTAATCTCAGTTTATAGAAGAAAAATATATATATATATATAAGGATCAAAAGTCTAATCCTTTGTCTTGAAAATAAATTGGACTTCCCAAAGAAAATGTTATAGGAAATTTCAACATCAAAAATATGCCTTCTTGAAAATTCTGAACAACAATAGCAGTTCCCCTTTAATACATTGGTGACCTCCTTCAACCCTCCATCAGTCCCTTTTTCAACCTTCTCCCCCCCATCTTTTATCCACCCTCTTTCAACATCATCGAAAGCTCCGCATAAAGCAAGCAGAACGCAAAAAAGCATTCGACCACTACGTTTATCTCATTCTACCATTTACTACACCACCCACTTTTGCACACATTCATACATCAACCCCTATTCACCACCTCACAATATTTCTGTTTGCCGCACTACATTACCGCGGAATTTTATCAGAGTTGAACATCAACCAAATTATAGAGAAAATTTTATTTAAATCAGCATTATTTTATCATAAATATAAAACAAATTAAAAGTTTAATTACTATTGAAGTAGAGAATAATATAAAAAAAACATAACTTTATTTTAATATTATTCGAATTCAGTTTTTGATAGTTTATTTATTTAAATAAACAGTAAATCAAATAGACCAGGAACAGGAGGATATTCATTTCGCCTATTTATTTCATCATTATATTCTGTTTTATGATAAAGTGGTTTAATTTCTTAGATTCGATTAATTTATTTTTAGGATTGTGCCCTAGGTAAGCCCTAGAACTACAGAGATGTTCACAGCAAATCAAATGTCGATCATCCTAGATTCAAAAAAAAAAAAAAAAAAAAAAACAATGCCCAACGCACAATAAATTTTGTTTGTAAACATGTTTTCAAAATTTCCTATGAGAGAGAGCGAGATGACTATATCTCGGTTTCATTCGCTCTCATTGAAATGTGAAAAATATGTTTACAAACAAAAGTTACTGTGCGTTAGACATAATAATAAATAATTCTGATGACCCAAACATTTATAGTATAGAATTAATGTTAAACAGTTTTTAAACCTAAGTTCTATCCTATTTTAGCTCTTCTATTTTTTAACAACAATTATTTTTGAAAACTGTTTTACTTAGGATTACTTAAAATTATATATTAAAGGGCAATTGTTCTACAAGATGTTGAAACATTCCTTTAATTTCTTATTGTTGAGAAATTGCAGACCTTCCGGAAATAGGCAAAATCTCTAGTCTGAATTAGTTTCTTCTTACATCTAAGCATTCCCTAACCAGATATAGTCCTATTACTTTGGGTTTTGTTTACAAGTGTGTTTTTCATTCATGTGGATAGAGGCGCTAGTGTCTTTATCTTCGGCTAGCTGAAAATATATACAGTAGAGTTCCTCAAATTTGATCATTTGGGGGGTATAGATGACATTTCTCACTCCTCAAATTTAAACAATACTTTCAAAAACGTAACGGGATTCATGTAAAATTCACTTAACATAAATTTACGAAAATAACTTCAGCGAATTTTATCAATTGAATTTGTTGTTAAATAGGTGGAATTTGTTGAGGAAATTAATATAATACGACAATATTGAGATAACACCAGAGAAAAATAGTTTTAATACAGACTCCATGCAAAATTTCTTTTACTTAACCTCATATTTTACATTTTAAATGCAACCGTCGTTCAAATTTGAGAAACTCGACTGTATACATATACAAAGATCTAAGAAAACTTTCCTAGAATTTTTAGGTTGAAAACAAAAAAGCCTTTTTCGTAACTAGGGGGAAGTGGGGTACCTTTGAAATTGGAATTTTTCACCTATTTTTAAATAAAATTGAACCTTATTGTGATATAATTTAGCTGCACAAACAGATTGAGAATCTAAAATATATCCCGATTAGTCTCAATTTTATTTAAAAATAGATGAAAAATCCCAATTTCAAAGGTGCCCTACTTCTACTTCCCCCTGTGCATGTTTCAGCACTAATCTACCACTCCCGGGGCTTTGCTCACACTACCGGAAACGGCGCGGACAGTAGGTGGCGGATCACTGAACGACCCATGTAGGATTCTTGTAAAACCTGCCAGGTTCAACTGTGAATAAGCGATCATTCGTAAATAAACAATCCCTAACCATGAGCTAAACCGTGGGTTGTACAACTTCACAAAGCTCTAGAGGCAACACAATCTCTGGAAGCTTCTCCGAGGTTTCCTTTACCTAGAGAGAGTGAACTAAGTGATTTAATAGACAATCTCGATACCACACCAAAAAAATATCGTCAAACATAAGCTGAGTGATGCGTGAAAGAGCGCACCAAGAAGTTTAGACAATCAATGATCCAATGAGTATTTGCGGTTATTCTGGAAGCCGCATCAAGGACATCCTCAACAAGAAGGCAGCCAATGAGCACAAGATACAATGGGCTAAACGGCTTGTACGGGGATTCTGTAGCAGTATGACAATGCCATAAGACAAATTTGAAATTTTTCAAGTGGTAAATTCGGAAGAATTAATCAAAAATCCGCCTCATTCCGGTTACTAAAAGCTTCATAAACCTGCGTGCAATTACAATTCGATGATAAAGGGAATTTAAGTTGGTTCTACTCTGGAATTTTCAATGAAAATTTGTCATATGACATTGTCATACTGTTACAGAATTCCCTTCCTGGTCTTTGACGTTTTAAGCTATAATAGAGAAATGTGATCTTAAATCTCAATAATATACCAGTAAAGAACACTAACACGGGTTTCAGACCAAAGGCTTAGCCATATGGCTTAACTCCTCTAATTCCTTATCAGGCATGATTTTTTAGGGAATTGTTGTTTAGGATTAAATACTAAGGGCAAAAGATCCATTAGATTTTGAAAAATTAATAAAATTCCTTGTTATTTAGATTTTTGAGACCTTCGGGAACTGGGCTAAACCTCCAGTGTGAAGCCGGCATAATTGATCTGTTTACGGGAGACTGTGTTCTTGGTTCCCACTTTAAAGAAATAAGTATCAGTACATGTGAGATTTGCTAAAATTGTCTAGAGGACGAAGAGGACAATATTCACATCCTATGCTATCTAGCATTTGGGATACAGCGAATGATATTTCTAGACTACGTTTACCCTCCCTCTGATATGAAATGGTCATAACCTGGACCTTTACTGTCCTTTATTAAGGACACCAAAATAAGGCTCTGATAAATAAAGAGGGATGAGTACAATATACTGACCAGTTGCAGTGCCTAAGCATGCACGAAATAATATTAATTTCGTAGTTACACGGAAAATTCTTAAATTCTTAAAAAAAACAACTATGGAAAATAATTTTCCAAATCTGTTACAGATCTCCTTGCTAAATATAAGTCAAGTGCTATTTGCTTAAATTTGGAAGAAAGTCCTAAATATCCCGATGACAGATGAGATAAAATATGATGAATCGGAATGTATGAGAGCGGGTCAATATCAACTCTGTTGCCATTGTACATAGTCTGGGGAAGAACATACCATGGAGCCACAGTACTCGATGGAGACACTTAGTAGTATGGGGATTGGGTTGTGCTTCCTGTTCCAGTGGTAGTCTCAGCAAAATTCTCCAAACACACTGAAGAATCAGAGACAAACCATAATAGGACTTCTTTTTTCTTTACCCCATCCCCCCCCCTATGCCCGTAGAGGAATAAGAATGGTGAATGAGACAGAAAATACGGTGGTAACTGATGACGAACCACATCACCAGCGTGAATATATCTACCACCACCCTCACCAATTTCCCATCAGTCCTTGTCTCTCAACCATATTCTCTATGTTTCGTATATATATATAAATGTCTCTCATTCCACCCTCTCTCTCCATTCAATGGAACAACCACTAATACACTTCTTTTATATATTTTTCTTCCCCTACATCCTCAACAGCCGGCAGAACATCATCCCCAGACGGAACAATCTTGCTCTAGAGAAAGAGTAACCAGAAAGTCCTCATTGCATTTTCAACCCTCACCCCCTTCAAGAAAAAAAACACACAGAGACATTAGGTACACTGTCAGAAATGGTGAAACAGGATCCATATCTCTTTCACGCCTTTCTGTAATAGACTATTCTATCTCATATTATTCCTCACACATATTCTTTTAGAGAGATCCCCAAAGAAGGGGAAGATTTAAATCAATGCACACAACCATACCACAAAGAAACCATCCCCAAAAGAGACGGATAGAGTTTATGTATCCAGAGAGGAATAAATAGACGTTATACCTACAATTGGGTTTGTTGGGGGCGTGTATAGATGTAGTACGTATATTACGGGAGGGGGATTCATGTTGGAAGAATATATTGGGTTGTTAGAGGGATGTTGGTCGGGTTGTTAGCTATAAAACACCACAGGGTGACACATTCTTCGATAACAAACCCTTAATTTATATCCACATATTCAGGACTTTAGGAGGATGCACTTTCACAAAATGAAATATGGGTGGGAACATTCAAATGAAGATATTTCAATTTTTCATATTTATGATTCTGCGCATCGAAAAAAAAACAAAGAGAAAATTAAAAAAAAAAAAACGGGAAAAGAGTAGCAAATACTTGTGAAAATAATTGCAAAAAAAAAATGATGACAATTAATCACCATAAAATCAAATTCAATTAATAAAACATGACATATGATCTGCATAATAGTGATTAATATATTTTTCATACATTCTCAGTCACTTTTTTTTCTTCATTTTTGCACTTCTCCTCAACCAACAATCATCTGTCTTTTTCTCTTGTGAAAAATAACTCACAAATAAATCATTCACACGATATACTCATTTATAATTATTTTCATAAAGTCCATTACATATAAGTCAGATATTCCCATTTTCTAATTCTATTTACATATTCTGGTTGGCTTTGACCTTAAAGGCCGTACGTGATGGTGTATAGTTTATATAGGCTCTTCACTTTATAAATTCTCTCTCTAAAAGCCAAATCCCCGTGCGTCAATTGCAATCGTATATGTGTCGCGCTTTCCTATTCCTCAAAACTCTCTTTTTTTTATTATTATTATTATTATTATTATCGCTCCAGTTTATTGGTGTGTATAAGTGATGTGCGTTTGCGTGTATTGTTAAGTTATTCTAGAAGAGGAGACCCATCAACAATATTATGTTTTTATTATCCATAGACATATTTTTTTTTATATATTCCTACTTCTAGGTCTAGTCAAAACATCAAAACAATCATAACAAAACTAATATAAATTTTATATGATATCGTGGTCTGTTTCCACGTACAACGGCCTTCGAAAAAAAAATTGCAATAGCACAAATTAAATTTTTGTTGTGAAATTCTACAATTCTTAATGAACACACTGTATCACGGAGTTTATGACACTCTGTCTCACATTTATACACTACATCTAGCAATATATATATATAGATATATAATATATATATAACTTCGACGGATAGAATGATATGTATCCATCACATAAGAAGTACAGTCTATCTCTTTTTCACCATTTTTAATATGTATTGGAGAAGGAGCGAGTTTCTTTTAACAATGTGTTTATTTAGCATATTGCATCTGTATTTGTTAGGTCACAGAGTTTGGTAATTTTTGGTAGTATGAGAAAGAGAGACAGAAAGATAATCCTCCCGCTCATTCATGTTACAAATTTGCGTGTTTGATAAATATTTCTGCTTCTTTCTTTTTGTTTATTCCTTCTATCTGTCTCCCTTGCCTTTTCGTTCAATCGACAGGAGAGTGATTGAAGTATGCTAGAAATCAAGTACACTGTATCAATGAAAAACTTGTACTTTACTACAGCACACATCGGTTTCTAGCAGTGTACTTTATAGCCATATCCACGCTGTTGGTCTTTCATACATAACTTGCGTTTCATTTTATTTACTCAACGTGTACACAAAACACTATATACCCGACTATATAATGCCATTATATTTTAGATATACAAGATACGCTATATATTTTCTGTGCATGAGAGACAGGGTGAATGCAAAGATTTCTGATATTTCAGCTAAATTTCCAACATATACTTACAATACATTTTACTTGAAAACTGAAATGTTTAACAAGAGGTCCCTAGTATATGCTACACTCATAAAAATAATGTTCACTTCCCTTCCTCCCCCCCAGGGTGAGATATACGACAATTGCACAGAATCATAGAGAGTGACATAATCACCCTATTTCTCAACACGCTTCACCAGTTTATATATCAAAAAACATATAAATGTATTATATACATTAAGCTTTTATATTATGTAGCAAAAACGAGCTATACGGAGGGATGAGGGGTGCTGACATAACCTTAAGCATTTTTCTTTTAGAAACATAGAGAGACAACACAACAACTATACAAAATCATATAATGTACAGCAGAAATTTCTATATATATGTTTATATATATATGATAAGAACACGTTTAGAAATCCCCAATGAAAGCTATATCTTCTACAATACTTTCCACCAACCGCAGAGAACTTCGAATCATAAGTTCATTCGACAGAAATATCCTCGAAAAATACAAAAAAAAAACCCAAACCGGAGAAATATTACAAAAAATGTGTACCCTCACATACAATAAAAAAAAAAAACAAAGACTCTCTCTTCCACAAATAGTCGAGCAAACATGGTAACATTTATGCTACTCTTTTTCTCCAATAATGTTATTTTTGCCAAAAAAAAATACAACAAAAAAAGGGGGTATACGCAAATATTTGCGGTTGTTCAAATATTGTATCGCACTGTCGCCGCCGTGGGCTAAATCGGCGCTACAGTCTCTATGGAGACCACAATAATGACGTCACTTGTATATTCAACAGCTATTAACAGGCATCATATATTCCGACTACATATATTTGATAAATCCTGCCAGACGGGTAGTTAAAATTAAATCACCCGCCTGTTTAGACATGAGCACGTTTATAATAATCAATTTCTGCATTTCTAAACCATATTTGTTCATTTGACAATACTTTATGTCATACATATTGACATTTTATGACTAATTTTTGAATTTGAACTCAACTGATAATTTTTCTGTTTTATTTTTTTTTTTTTTCAAAGTAAAAATATCATTAAATTACAGTACATCTATACTTATTGAGAACACCCACAATTCAACTGTGCACAATTTTCAATGTACATGATCAAACCATTATATTTATATACGAGCTAAAACTATATATAATATATTTATAGATATAACCATTGTATAGATATCGCAGTAGAATGAGTGAAAAATATATACGTTAAATCTCATAACTATATATCTCGTATAGAAACACTACAAAAAATTTATATGTACCGAGAGAAAAACTAGATATAACCATTTTAAATTAAATATAAAAGTACATAAGCGGAATATACTTTTTTTTTGATATTTATTATATCTAGATTAAATATACATAAGCTAGAGAACATAAATAATACAGTACTAGAGAAGCATATAATATAGTCTATCTCTACAGTTTACTTTCCAAAGATGAATAAAACGCAGTACAGAAAGAAAATTGTATTTTGTATCTACTGAATTTGCAATGAAGGCAGGAGATAGAGATTAGCCTTGCACATGAGAAAATTTCAGGAAAAATTTACCAAAAAAAAGTGTTTTAAGAATATTTCTAAAAGTGTCTTTCCTATACGACCACTCAGAATATAAGTCGAATAATTCAATTTTTTACAAAAATCGTTTTATTCGGTTTTTGGATACTTCTTTATACCCTCTACCTTCCCTACGAATATTATACTTGAAAGATAATTACTTCACTGTGAGAGAAATCCGAAAAAGCTAAAATAACATTCCGGAAATGTTAATTTTACCCTGCAATATTGATCCAAAATTGGTGTAAATATTACCCTTTTTAGGTGTATTGGGGGTTAAAGTTACCCTTTTTAATAATAATTTTACCCTTAAAAAGGTGTAAAATTAACATTAAAAAATGTTGATATATTTTTACACATAAAAAGTGTTAAAGTTATGAAAAAAAAGTTAATCGCACCCTCTTTTTTTCTCAGTGTTTCAAAGTTATAGAGATTTTAAATCTCAAAAATCCTATACTCTGCATGTAAAATCGCAGCTTCAAATTGCTCTCCTGTAGATTTTGCCTACTGTGAGTTGTTCGTTTCTTATTCTGAGTGGTCAATATTATATGCAGTGCACTCCCTTATCCTCATAATTTCATATCTTAAAATGTCCCTTCAATTTCACAAACGGCACAAATATAGTGCAAGGTGTAAGACAAATAACGCTACACTGAAACTCAATATTTTATAGTGTATATTCTCACAGCACTGAATTTTAAATGTATTTTAAATTAATAATAAAATTTACCCGTTTAATGTAGAGCTCATACAACGCATACAACCGACAACGCTTAAAATGTGATAACATCTAAAGTTCTAAAACATAATATTACTACAAGTATTCTCAAATGAGCGAATTTAATTATATATATACAGTACATACTGTATATGCAAATAGTAATTACACGGAAATCTTGTTGGTTCTTTTGCTCTCTGCAGACAAATGCAAAGAATAGTGCCAATGTGTGTGTTTTGAGAATTATTAAAATATTTTCAACAAAATGCAAAGTTTATAATATTTAACTTCTTCACTCAGTACTTATCCGTAAAACATATTATGCTAACTTCAAGAAACAGTTTTTATTGGAAAAAAAAAACTTTGAAAGTTGTAGGAGTAATAAAAAAAACATAAATTTTTAAATTATGGAATTTAAAATTTTTATGTTAAGTATTATCCACATCAAATAAAATAAAATACCATAAAATATTTTAGTTCTATCGTGTTCTCTGGTCGGCTAAAAAGTAATCAAACATTTTGTAAAGCTTTGGCTTATCAGTGATTAAATATTTAGTTACATATTAAATATTTGGATAACCCTTAACCTATTAAGAATTATGAGAAATCTTATTGGACAATTTTTAAATAATGATTTTCTTGTTGTTTAGAACCAAAAAATAATAAGTCCCAAATTGGAGTTCATTCCAAAATTTAAAAGAGTTTGGGACCTTTTTAGTGATGTTTCAAAATAGATTACAGTGTAACTCCAGTAGTGTCAACTTGAACTCAAATTGAGTCAAATTAGTGTCAATTATATTTTTATTACTGAACTAAAAATATTAATATTTTTATTATGATATTTTCGAAGTTAAAATGGTTTTTTTTTGTTTATCAATGTATAATATTTTTAACATAATAAGCATTTATGTAAGGACATGGAAATTTTATGATACAATTCGGATTTAAAGGTGTTTAATCTTTTGTGAATGAAATATTTTTTTCGTGATTTGAAGTTTTTAAAGACCATTTAAAAGTTCTTTCGCCTATTCGTATATACAGCAAGAAAAGAAATAATACATTCAATTAAAATATTGAACGTAGCCCTTAACTATTCAAAAAAGAATCAGGAAAAGAATAAAGAGAAATGTGAGAATCATCAGGTAATGGGGATCTCAGTGGCGCAATAGACAAGACCGTTGGATGATCCAACTTGAATCTTGGGCGAATAGTTACCCGGTTTGACTCACAGTCGTGAGTTCGAGTACCCACCCGGTGCGAAGATCTGAATATTTAGAAAAAGACATTTTCACTGTGATATAATGTAATAAATATGCACCGCCTCTACCCAAAAACTCCGAGAGCACGGAAGAAGCATCCACCACTGCGGGGAAGGCACTCTTGGGCGGTCTACTACAATGGACTTAGCAGATTCTTCCTTCACGGGATACAACAACAAATATCATTAGATTGTAACAAATATCCCGATACAATTAATGCTCAACGCACAATAAATTTTGTTTGTAAACATGTTTTCAAAATTTCATATGAGAGAGAGCGAGATGACTAGATCTCGCTTTCATTCACTCTCACTCAAATGTCATAAACATGTTTACAAAACAAAAGTTATTGTGCGTTGGACATAATGCTGAGCGCATAATAACTTTTGTTTGTAAATATGTTTACAAAATTTCCTAAGAGAGTGAGCGAGATGACTAGATCTAGATCTCACTCTCACTGAAATGTTAAAAATATGTTTACAAAAGTTATTGTGCGTTGAGCATAATATTAATAATAATAATAATAATAATAATAATAATAATAATGCCCAATGCACAATAACTTTTATTTAGTAAACATGTTTTTGACATTTCAATGAGAGTGAGTGAGATCTAGATCTAGTCATCTCGCTCATTCTCATGGGAAATTTTGAAAACATGTTTACAAACAAAAGGTATTGTGCATGAATATTCAGGTAATGCTAAATTGAGAAAAGTGTTTTCCAAATCCCTTTATTATGTTTCGAGCACACCTTTTAGATCGGTAAAATTTCATGTGATTGAAATCTATATCCCTTTCTCTCTCAAATGTTTTGCATGTAGGGGAGACTGGGGCAAAATTTGTCAAAACGAAAATTTCAATATTCACTACTTTCTAAAATAAAACAGACTGAGGCTTGAAATTTTTATTATAGATAGCCTTCATGAACCTTCTTAAACTTACAAAGTTTCAAGGGATTCGAGGAAGGATTATGAAAAATAAAAAATAATGAAATTTTAAGCCCTATTTTTGGAATATTTGGCTTACAGAAAATATCAATATAGATTAGCTCAATTTAAGCACATTTCTCGTTAAGATAGAGAAAAATTATCTTCGACAAAGTTGTAGAGGAATAAATTTCCTATAAAAATATATGTCTATTTGATATTTTTAACGTTTGCGAGAGTAAAACGTCACAAATTATCCGAAGACTGACAAAATTTGCCCCAGCAATTTTAAGAATCAAATGTAAAAGAATTAAATGTGCGTTTTGCCAAGTTTTGCCCCAGTCTCCCCTAGACGTTTCATTCTCTCGCACTCGAAATTCGATTGAACTCAATTTAATTTGGTGTGAAGTTCAAAATAAGAAGATGAATCCAAAAGACTGGGATAGATATATGCAAAATATTTGAGAAAAAAAGGACGTGAATTTCGAATAGATGAAATTTTCTCGATCTAAAAGGTATGTCAGAGCTATTAAAAAACACGTTTAAATTAGTGTTATACAAAAAAAATTAAAAACTATCATTCTATGTGATTTGTCCTGAATATACTTGTAGTGTAGTATTCCCTAAAAGAGCAGTATTTTAGATCAGTAAAATTACATGAAGTTGAAATTTCGAATCCCTTTCCTTCTTACATGCTTTGCAAAAATTATATCTCATTCTTTTGCACTCTTCTTCTCCTTTTAAACATCACAAGAAATTCAATTTAGCTCAGTAGAATTCAGAGTGTGAAAAAATGAGATAGACATATGCAAAATATGTGAGAAAGAAAGGGATGTGAATTTTGATTTCATAAAATTTTCCTGATAAAAAAAGTGTGTCCGAGCCATTAATATTAAAATTATCAATTTAACTTTGAAATTAATGCATTATTCTGCCTAAAAAAATCAATTGCAATATATTACTAGTTCATGCGTAGATATCGTGTGTTATCCATATAGAAATGTCATTAAAAGTGTATGAGATACATTTTTCAGCAAAAAAAAAGTTCTGTAAAAAAATTTGGACAGAGAGATACAAATTGAAATTGAGATATACAACTGAGCTATGATGTATACTGTTTATTATGAGTATTTTTTTTAATAACTCATTCTTCGCTATAAAGAATTATGATTTATTTACTGTATTGCACTATAATTGACCATCACATAGAATACATTAAATACAGTGCTGCTAACACAAGATAATGTCAAGGTGTTGTGTTAGACAATGAGAATGATTCTACGCAGATAATGCTCATTCTTAATTTATATTTAGAATTGTGTAAGAGATTCCATGAAATTCACGTTTTTAGACCAATTCTCTTTATATCGTCTGAAAAATACGTTTTACCTCAAGATGTTTCTGTTTTTTTTTTTGAAAAATCGCACATTTATAGCGTTGAAATGTCGTTTTTGTCTTTCATTTTTTTTACATTGGTTCTCAAAAGAAAGAACAAATACAGCTTTGAGTAGACTATTACTGATGCCAAATAATATTTATCCAAAATCTTTAAAGTGTTTTAATATCCATTTTAACATTCTGCACACGTCGCCCAACAGACAGACATCCCCGATGGCAACAGTTTGATATTTTTGCAAGGTGTTCGACAGAATTTGGTCACGGGACAGCTTAACATAGGCGGTGTATAAATATAGTTCAGTCAGTTCTAAATTAATTACTTTGAGATCATTCTAATTATATTGTCACACACAATAGAACGTAAAATGCATCAAGTGGGAACCGCACATCACTTAAATTGAATACTTGCATAAATTGTCCAATTTTTTTGTTTTAGTATTTTGACATTATAATGTGACCTGTGCTAACAAAATGGTCGATTGATTTGGTCTTCACTGTCGGTGACAACAAGCTACCTTTGCCGGAGACAGGTGAATCGATGATGAAACTCTCTTAGTCGCGCGCGGTGCCAAGATATTTCCGTACTTTTTTTTCCTGTTACACTGTTCTTCTTTTTCCTCATCTTCTCTACCATTTACTGCATTCACTGTTTATCCGAATCACCACCACATTTTATCAGTGGTTGTTTGAAAGTTTCTCAGTGCAAGCACAGTCGTAAATTGCAATAAAACAAGGATATAGTTGGTGGGTCTTCTAAAGTTAAAACCCAAAGAGGGTGGTGTGGAGAATAAGAAAAACGACAAAAATATGCTTCAGTATTGAAGAAGAAAATAGATTTCGTCTTATTTCACACTCAACTAATACGTCGATAGTTGCAGGTGTTTTCACAGTTTTTCGTCTTTATTTCTGAAACTCACATTTTATTGCTCAAAAGAGCTCCATAATTACAATAACCATATACAAGATACACCCATAATATAAAAATCCAAAAATTTCTGCAAGTAGATTAACCACAATTTTGCCAGTAATTTTTTTGCAATAAAAAAATGTGTTAATTCAAATTCTTTTAGACGCCAAACGGGTAGAGATAGTAACTCTGAGTTTTTGTGAAATGGGCTTCTCCCTCCCTCAATACGGCAACACTGGGATAAACAGCATCTTCCCGTACATCTGACAAACCCTCAAAAATATGCTTTCTATTTTATTTCTAAAACGCATATAGGGTAGAGTCAGCCCTTTTGGCCATGTAAGCCCTTATGGCCACCTAAAGTAAAATCTCATTGTAAGGCAATTATGAGTTTATTTAGAACAGAAAAATGAGTCTTATTTCGTGACCTCTAATCTAACGGATCAGAAAACCATATTTGATTTTGTATCGACTTGATTAATTCTAAGTTATTGAAAGAAATTCTCGACAAGGTAAACGATCACAAAAAAACATGGGATTCTTAAGAAACTTGTTAATGTTAAGAGAAATTGTTTTGCAATAATTTCATATTTTTGATGAAAATAATTGATGTTATACAATGAAAGTCCATTTCTTAATTAACTAAATCTTATTGTGATATCATCCTTAATAAGATTTTCTAACAAATTAAATGAAAATCGGATGTGGCTAAAAGAGCTTACTTTTTTCGGCTGTGTAAGTACTTTTGGCCATTTTTTTTCCCATACATTTTACACGTATCGCACCTCGCGGATTTCAGTAAAAACAATCGTGACTTTTGACTGATTTTTACATAAAATAGAAAATGTGCAAAAAGTCGTTTAAAATACTCTAATAATCACATAAAATTAGTGTTAAATAAGAATAGGTCTTGTGCTGTATATTTGTGAAAGTTTTCGAAAGCTATTTCTTTTGTTATTTTATTAAAATTCTATTGGAAACAAGTTTCCAAAAGTGCTTACACACAATGGCCAAAAGTGCTTACAAAGTGGCCAAGAGTACTGAAACATGGATAGTTGTATAAAATGCATTTTTCACTAAAATATCCAAAAAATTTGGGAATTCTGTTGGATTATTAGGAAGAAATGGCTTTAAGGTATTTTTGTACAAAATTTCATTTTATTTAAATAAAGATTATAAAAATTACTAGCACATGAAACCTTAAAGTGGCCAAAAGTACTTACTCCACCCTAGTACGTTTTTTTTCTTTTCGAAAATATTTTTGACAAGTATTTTATCCGTATACGTCAACGATCTTGAATAATAATTAAATATACACTTAAATAGTGCCTATAGTTTGGTGAAGACGAATACTAAATATTTTGTTTAGTTTATTTTACATTATAATTTTTCTTAGATCTCATTCTAAGAACGGTTTTTTAGTAAATTTTCTCCTAAGGTTTACAAAGTTATTTTATTCCCTTTTATTCTGCAAATTTCAAGCACAAATAAATACCTTTCCAACGGACCCATATTTTGTAAGTTCTGTTCACTTAAGAAATTATATATAACGGATAATAAGACAAAGCCGAAAAAATAAATAATTAGTATATTTTGTAAAAAAAATTGACATGGTAGAGCGAAACTAAGACCAAACTAAGACCACTTGACTCTATCCAACATACTATGCAAGACCTCGATTATTAAAACGGTGTTGCATAGCTGTTATTGGCGAACCACTATAGCTAATATCCTTGAACTATTCATTTTAATAAGTTATCAAGATAAATCATATCATAATGCTCTGTGGTCTTGAATGCAGTGAAGGTCAATGGGTATAATTTCCGAATTTATTTCCAATAAAATTTCTGGTGATCGAAAGAAGATTCGTACTCAGAACTTTTGCATTATACAGCGGGTACTCTACAACTTGACCCTCAATTTGAGTTGAGTGCTCTCAATTTCATTAATGCAATATTTTACTGCGTGTATCAGACCGTTTCATAGAAACAATTCATATGGAAGTTAATTTTCAATACATAAATTCATGAATTCGAGCATTCTTGGAAGTTCTTTCTCTTCTTGATATCTTAACTCAGTTTCATTTCTTAAAATGGACATATTCAATAATGAAGATGCCCTATTTTGGAGAAATGAAGAAATGCCACCTTATGATTAAATAATAAACATTTAATTGCATAACACAAATACCAAACATACGTATAACACGTTCATGGAATAATGAGAGATTTTTTTCCAACTTGCCTCCCATACAACATATTTTCAAATGCATTAATGCACTCTCAGCAATAAATGTCGACAATTAGTTAGGAAAGAAAACCTATATCATACCCATTCAAGATGCCTCTTTGCCCAGACACTGTCATAGACGCTCTTTCTCTCCTTTACACTCTCACTTTTCCAACCATAAACTTTCATTCTTTTTTTTTCTTTATAAGAAGACAATAGTGACACAAAACGCAACAATTTTCCATGTGAACACTTGAATACCCTCACCTTCTGTCTATATAGCCAATATATCTACGCACCATCGTTTTAATGCTATATCCCCTTCAATTTCTATAAAATGTTTCTCACAAAATTCTACACACATACATATATAACTATGTTAAATTTCAAAGTGGGAAAATCCACCCCATCGCAATATACACATCCTGATAGTCAATATTTCCATACTACACTCCCAAACTACATGTGGTGTATACTGTTAGATTATGCATATATATAGTGATAGTACATCACATTTTATTACATATATGCATTAATCCATAAGTAACACAGAACCATATCCACCATCATCCTTTCCTCATTCAAATATTGCTCCACCAACTAAGCAATTCACAATGAGATTAAATGTGTACAGTGAAATTCATAAGGAAGTGTTTCATCTCCCATGTCGTTATATGAACATTTCAAAGGTCTTTCTCTCATAATGTACACGAAGATTTCCAGGACTTTATAATATTGTCAACAATCATCTTCTACTTTATATTCGCAATTTATTTCTCCATCATTACTCATGTAAAGCATTGAAATCCTTTAATACACTTTATGTTGTTTTTCTTTGACAATTTATACCTAAATCTATCCAAATATATTTAAAATTGGATTTAAGTTATAAGCACACTTAAAATGAGTTGAGTTAACGATTATTGTGGAGTCACGACTACTGGACATTAGGGAAAAATGCCCATGCTTCGTCCGATCCCAAGTTTCGTAATTAAACTCATCGCACCCATTTTTAAAAACTAGGGAAAAGTGCTCAGTTTGAGATCGTACGAAGCATGAGCACTTCTCCCTATACACTTATGGACAGTTTGCAGAAATCTTAAATTTTTACTTAAAACCGAATTCGAAAAGTCACATAATTAATGCCTATTATTTGATGTAATTTACTCCCTCCGTTCCGAAATAAGTCACAGGTTTGGGAAAAAATTGGGATTAAGGGAAAGTTTGTTGGTAAATGTTTTGTATAACAACAATTATCTCTTGTAAAAAACTATTGTTAATCTTCTTAAGTAGACTTCTTAAGTAGATCTTAAGTAGACTCTCACTATATAATTCGGGCATATGGAACCAAAATGTTATCCAAATTAAGAAAAAAATTGCACTTTTAATGATTATTATAAATTCTACAAAAAATCTTAATATTGAAAAATTACAACGCAACTACGAAAAGCCACAGAGAATTTGAGCTAAATTGCTTCATTTTACAATCACAACTAAATGAAAAAATGTCAACAAACTTTTTTTTTCTGGAGCCCCAAATTAAGCCTTTAAAGTTTAAAGGCAAGAAGGTCAAAAATTGGGAGTCAGAAAAATCAGTTTTCTGACTTCTTATTAGAGCAAAACATAACTTTAGAAAGCCATAGGAAATACCTTTTTTGGGACACCAGTGTTTTAAACGTTTTTAACTCTTTAAGCTTTAAGGAAAAATGGGACACCGGTGTCCCAAAAACAAAAACAATTTTTTTTGACTAGAAAGTTATTTTGTCCTCTAAATAGTCCAGAAAACTAGTTTTTATTTTTGGGTCAGCGGTGTCCTATTCGTCGTTAAAGGGTTGATGTTAGATCGATGTTAAAAGAAACGAATTAGCGAAAGTCTACTGTAAAGTGGTTTAAGTCATTACAAACATCAAATAAAGATAATTGTATTTTTTTTCAAATCTATGGTGTTAAATAAACTGATTTTACTGCTCGAATTCGAACGAAGAAAGAGTGCAGTATTATATATATAATCTCTCGATTTAACACTCCAAAATTTCCACTTTCCACTCACAGGACACTACTTTTCTTAACATATTTTCGTATTTCATATAATATCTGCGAAATGGCGTCATGCTCTGTGTCCGTCTGACCATGCAGTGAAACAGTCACAGATAAAAGTTGCCTAGGAAGCCATTTCGTTTATATACGAATATACTATTAAATCATTCCTAATAACGGGTTTTCAAGATCTAAAGTTCAAATCGCTCTATAGAGTGTATTTCCCACCGGAATTGAGTCATGTTTGGGTTTGTTGGAAAGGTCTTGGAATTTCTAACAAGTCTGAACCGAATCAAATTGGATATGCACTGGTAATGAACTTATTATGAATTGATAAATGATTTTTATGAGAAATACAATTCCATTACTTCTAACTAAGTTATTTTGGGCGATCATTTGAGTGATTTATAAAATGGTAAATTGTGCGAAATTACTTTCAAGGTATAGCATCTAAGTTACGAATTCGAGTTTTTCACAAAGTTTGACACCATTTACCACCCTATCTCGTATACACATAGCTTTTTCACTTGATAAATTTGAAAAAAAAGTTAGAGTAATTCGTTTTTATTATTTTTACTTTCTCTATTTTGAATGTGTTAACGATAAGTAAACGATACTAATTACAGTAGGTTTTCGAAAAAAAATCCGAACTTGTAATTTACAGTCTCATAATTTGCATTAGGGGAGGGTGGGGCAGCTTCAAGAATGTAAGACATCAGAAAATTAGCATTTTTGAAATAATCAAATATTTTGGAATTTTAATCTAATTTTTCAAATTTAAAAGACTAGAGAAACTAGATGGTAATTGTTTATTTATAATTCATAGTCGTTTGAAAAATGAGTTTTGATAATAAGTTGAGCTGCATGTACTTCCCCACCATGCCCCATATTGAAGCTTGTACGATGAACCTGTCGTTTGATGAACTTCTTAGAAACTCCATGGCATGAATCTTTAGTTAATTTAGAAGAAATCAATCATTGCATACGCTATTGACATACGGTTTTATTTAGTTCTTCATGCATATAACATTTCATATATATATATATATATATATATTAAATTGAATGATATATATACAGTATGTCTCAGAGTTATTCAAATATCGATATTTCAACATATATGTACATAATTCCTTTTATGCTTTACTTTATGAAAATATACTACATATATTTATGCATGAGATTGCAAAAGACGTCTTTGGCAACGAGATATATTCTTCACGTGACTTTATTTACATATGGTAGAGAGATGTGAAAATACTAGAGAAAATGCATTCAGTATTTCCACCCTGCTGACTTTCAACTCTGTCTGTAAGCTTTTATTGAGAAGCTTTCAACTTGTTCTGAGAGATCCAAAATCTCTCGAAGGGTATTAAAAAAAAGTAATATGCACTGCAAATAATACACTTATACAGGATGAGCATCATACAACTGTGAAAGTTTTCCGCAGTGGTATCATTTACAAAATGGTGTCATACTTTTGATTATTATTAAAAAAAAAAACTGCTCTCTCTTGGAGTTCGAGCAGTTAAAATATACATCAAGGTAAGAGCGGAGCCGCTTGATTCAAGGGTAGTTTTCTAAATCGTTCTCTAAACTAATTGCAATTATGCTCATGATGCTCGTAGTGTAAGTTATGTCAAATGATACGATTGTTTCTTTAACATGAACATTTTTCAATAGTAAATTAATTCTTCGGGGAGTCTTTCTATCGGTTAAAACAATCTCTGTATCATTATAAATTTTCGTTTAGGACTGTTTCATGAAAATTTTGTATATAAAATGTGATTGAATATAAAAAACATATAAATTTTTCAATTGTTAAAGATCTGTGGAGGAGTATTAGTAAGGTTAGTAATGACAAGTTTACCGAATGGCATCTGAATTAACTGACATTTCCATGGTAACAGTAATAATTGTAATAACTTAATTTGGCGGTAATTTTTTAATTAACTTCGTGTATCTGCAGTTCTTTGAAAAAGTACACAATGTTTTTCCGTCTATTCGTCATGAAAACTAAGGACAGGCAGATCTTCTTCAGACTTTAATCACACTTACAGTAGCTAAATGATTAAAATCTTATTTTTGTTTTTTTTTAATATAGGGGAAGTGCTCATAATTTTGGACAGTCTGCTTATAAGCATCGAAGTTCCAAGTTTGAAGTGCGATATTTTCTATACTAATTGACATTTCTTGTTACTCTCTTTTCAGAAGGATTGTTTAGAAACTTAGCAAGCTATTTATCGTCTTATTTTTATTAAAATTAGTTTTAATACGTTTAAAAATGAATTGATAAGTAGAGGTGACCTTGGGTCTTATTTTGGACAACTTGTTTATTAATTTGGCCAACTTGGCTGTAAATTTGGACAGCTAATCCGCCTCAATAGGATGCCCATTGTTCTTTATTTGATGAACCAATCTTACCAAGTCCTCTTCCTGTTCATGTAAGGAAAACGTAGAATGTCACAGAAGCCCGGAAACTTTCCAGCAATTGCTCACACTGAATTTTCAACAAAGCAATTTCAACTCAAATCATATTCAAATTTTAACGTATTTAGTGTTAAAATCTTCCAAAAAGAACAAATATTTAGATAGAATTCATTATTCATCAAATATTGGAATAAAAATCCATCATTTTAATCAATTTATTTTTAGTGTCCAATGTTATCCTCAAAGTGTCCAAAATAAGAAACTGGACAAAATTATGAGCATTTCCCCTATAGGGCCAGCGAACAATCCTCGATCGTTTGCATCTGGTTAAGAAAATTGTAATATTTCGAATGTTCATTAATCTACAACATTAAAGCAAAATTTTCCTCACAAGTCTAAATCGCTTTTTTTCGACATTTTCAAACAAAAAAAATTATTGCTGTCAGAACTAAAAAGTCTCATTCCAATGCATTCAACGAATTATCTCTAAAACCCAACTAAAAAGGCATCTAAAAATCCCCGCATTCCCCTAATAATGTGCTTTGATATTTGTTATTCAGTCAGATCTACCTAGATCTAGAATATATCGAGAGCTTTTCCATTGATACTGTTTCAACATTTGAAAAAATCTAGTGTATTTAAATTAACTAATATTATACATTGGGTACATGGTATGAAACATCATACATATTGCTATGTGATATAAACATTCGAATGATTATTTGACTTTTTTTTTGTACTTTTCAACTTGTGGCTGTGTATGACGTTTGATGTGTACATTATCGATGTGTGACATGAGACATTTTGATGAGGACGAGTATGCGCGCATAATAAATTTTCAAAGTATATAGAGAGAGAAAATGCTTATGGCTGAATTATACATAACACGAATGACTATCTATAAATATACATATCTAACTATAGATATATAGAATAATGTGGAATATATAGTTAAATCTACATAATGTATATAATTTTATTATCGCACGAAAATGTACATATTCTCTCTCTCTTCTGTATTATAATACTACAATACAACTTATTCGTATGAAAACCTACATCTATGACGAAGAGGTAGGTGGGGAGCAATACAGGGAGATGGTATGAGAGAATTATTTTATGTGTGTAATGTATTATAAAAATAAAGTATCTGATGGAAGAGTTTTACTGAAAATTTTCATTCCTCGACGTCTCTCCTGAATATTTCTTCACATTATGCTTTTTTTTTTCAATTTGCTCTCTCTTTCTCAGCAATTTTTTTTCTTTTGCAAAAAAAAAAGATTCCTCTCCTTTTTGCCTTTTATTTTAAACACTCAGCATCATTGCAGCTCAACGACCAGAATTGATGCTAAATTTAAATATTACAAGGAGAATAATCATCATTTCACACTGTTGCCATTCAATAAGACTCATTATCAGATTGGATAGTAGAACCGAAATATAGGTCATAATTTCACAAGCATCCGTAGCTGCAAAAGATCACCCAAGTCTCACATACACCATGCATTGTAACAGATAACTTTTGCATAAAGTATCACAGTTTATCTATGAATATATCTTGTTGTCAAGCTTATGTTCGGTTTACAAAAATCCCCAATTTATTTTTTGTTGCAAAAAAGAAACTAAACTAAACTATACAGAGGATGAATGGAGAAAAAATTTAAAACAAAAAGAAAAACTTGACGACAAAATGATGCAAAATCTAAAAAGTATAACATCCTGAGCATGCAACGAACGTCAGAAACTCTTCAGTAAAATTCACATGGCGGGACTAAATGTGTGCAAAATCATGGGAGAATTTATTAAGAATTCTTTGGAAATGAGCCATATCTAATACGTCAGTGTATATTGCGCGTGTTAATGTACGTAGTGTAACCTTGTATCCATTTAAAAAAAAAAGCTAATTGTTTATTTTAAAAAAAATTTGCCGGGAGTAATATATAGATTAACTGCGTGAACACCCCTTTTCTAAAAGAAATCTTTCAAATACCTTATTATCTGTGTTAGCTTGAAAATGGAAAAGTCTCCTAATTTTATTGAGTGATTTTTGGTGATTTTGCTCAATCAATAAGATAATGATAAATGGTGTACTGAAAGTTTACACAATCTACGTAATATGTGCAATCGGATACGTAATAGATAAGATTAGGAAGGTTTTTTTTCTTTATTTTCTTATTTCTTGTCAATGAATATAAACAATAAGGCATATGAGATATGAGCTTACAAAATACTTCAATTGCGATAGAAAAAAAATTCCTCCAATCCATTCTAATTTTTTTTTTCGTACAAATATATAAAAAAAAGAAGCTTTGGCAATATTGTAGGCCTTTGACCGCTTTGAGCTGAGGTTATTCATAGTTAAATTGAGAAATAATTCTATTTGGTATTTTGTTATTATTATTCGTCATAGGAGAGAGAAGGCCCTTAGCACAGATGAAACATACTAAATTAAGCATACCAGAATACCGCCTAGTCCCTATATTTTGTCTCTATGTACCCCAGAACAACGTAGTTGAAATACATTCGGTCGGTTGCATTGATTTTTCATTTTCATTTGTATGTATACATATATAACTGCTGAATCTTGCTTGCCTGGCGGGTTGTTGGCTGGTTTGCCTAGCACCCCTCTTCATCCCATACCCACCTCTCATACTCTTTAATTCATTCGACACACCAATATGACTACTATATCCACCACACACAACTATATCCACCCATAATAGCCCACCTTCGGGTCCAAATGCTATATTTATGTACATAGTATACCCATCATTGCCATATAGCAATCATATACATAAACTCACTCAGTACATAAAATATGATATCAGGGAATATAGCTATATGAAATAGAAGAGAGAATCTTCCACAGAAGAGACACCCTCTCCTGGTTTTGAACACCGCAATACCAGAAGCAATGGAACCTAGATGTACCCAGGATTCGCACTTTGGATTTTATGTCATAGCAAAAATGTATCTGTACATTTTATCCCTCTCCAAGTAAACCTATATAGTACGTATATATTGCATATAATCAACCCCGCGAATCTCTCAAGTCTATCTATATATGTATATATATTTATATATTGCTTCTACGTATACATATACACAATGAAAATGTAATGTACTACATACCCCATTAAGTTTCCAACATACTAAAGTACATTCATTAAAAGGGTGTGTAATATTTTCCAACATGTATCTAAATTTTCCGATTGACAATAATTTCATACATATATAGGAATTAGTTTTACAATAATAACAATTTAGCATACACCATAATTCACAATTTATAGCTAGGACACTTATGGTCAAGGGCCTTGTAATCAAGTTGTATGATTTACTAATACTCCACATTTACATTATCATTAAGAAATTAATATGAATTGGAATCAGTAATAGACTTCAATGTACTAAGTACTCAGAATTTATCACACTATATTGAGCAATTTCTGCGACAGTATCACAGAAAACACTTTCTTGTATCCCCCTTGTAGCTTCTTGAGAATAGACAACATCTTGTCACATCAGCTACTTAGTACATTAAATAGAATCCAAGACTAGTAACATTCGGACTATATTATATAATTTATTTTGCATTATTCCTATTTAAAAAAATATATATCTTAAAAAACTTTAAGAAAAAAAAATTGTTTGACAAAATAATCTAAAATTAAATTTAAAAGCAACCTAAATTAAAATAGTAAGCTATAGTTTAACCCTTTAAGGACAATTGGGTCACCGAGACCCATAGAGAAAATAATTTTCCCAGACTACATTGTTATTTCTTTCTAATATTTATACGTGATCGTAAAGTAGACGGTTGTACGAATTTAGAATATTTTTCGCAAATCTCCAAATATTTGCTATATAGTAAATATTTAGGGGAAGTTAGGCATGGTTCGCACGTTTTTTCGAACTCCATTTTCAAGATTTTTTTCCGACTAAACTGTGAAATGCACCATGGATTGAGCTACACCAATAAAATCTCTTGTCCTTTAGGTTTCTATACGTATCTAATTCACTGTCGCAAAATTTATGGTTTTTCCTAGACAGGAAAATGAAAAATGTATGACAAATTGTGCGAACCTTGCCTGTGAAGGCAAGGTTCAACCTATGGGTGGTATAGGTTCGTCATTGCAGTTTTTCCTGGAATAGCTTTTCCTCACAATAAAAAATTATTTATCGATTGTTAGATTTTAAATCCATGAATCCGCGAAAACCATCACTTCACTAAAAGAATGTTCCTAAAACACATTTTTCGGCATTTATCTGAAGCACTGTTTTTCTTGAAATTGAATGACGACAAATCGACTGAAATGTGAAAATTTCAAATGTGACAACCCTAAAATTTATCAGCTGTCAATTTGTCATAAAAAGTAAACAAACGAGCTTTTTGTTTTGGCTTAGTAAAAACAACATTTTTCTCATTTTTCATTAGAATATAGAGTAAATAATTTAATATTTTATCTTTTGTTAATCTGTTTCGTGCGTAATCAAAGAAGGTTGAAAGGTTTCAGTACTTTTAAGTCTGTTCAAGGAAAAAACCGTGGGTAAGTGAAAACATTGTGTTTCCCTAATTGTAATTGCATAATTGGCATCTTTCAAGTTAATTAGGTATTGGGAAGTCGAGGAAGACATCCAGTAAAGGCTGCAGAAAGCCAAGAAACTCGAGTAACCCGAAAGGCAGGAACTGGACCAATGGTTGTGAATGACGAGGGCAAGGACATCAATCCTCATATCCCATAGTACATCCCCATATCGTACTATTGCTCAGCTGGTCTACGCTCAGTCACATATCAGCTCCCGTAGAAGGAAAAAGAGACACTGTACACATAGATCGATGGTACAATAGGGGACAGCAAAGTGGTCACAAAGTACCGAAAGAGAGTAACTGACTCATTAAAAGGATTGTATGGTGCATCCGAAGAAGAACTGAGGAAAGTTCATTGTAGCCAAAATTGCTCACTATTACTTCATTGATTACGATGGGAAGCATGACAGATGGAATTGATACAATCCAGCGTATAGCACAGAGAAATTGAGAAAGTATCAGGAGATGAAGACTGCCTATGAAGCCCTGAAAGCAGCCAAGCTCAAAGACAATCTCGATGCTGAGCTAGATGATGCGGAGGATGAGGGCAGATTATATATATTTTATGATGTGGTTATGCCAGGCTCTAAAATGGACACCATAAGGAGAGAATAACAGAGTCCGAACTAATGTAAAAGATTTTTTTAGCCTACTACGATACCACAAAATATATAAAATAAAGAATATTTCTTTTAATTTGCTGATTAGTTATTATTTTTCTCTTTTAATTTTCTTGTCTTCCCTGAGCCTTTTCTTCAACTCTTCCCTTTTGTTTTCCTCATTGAGGTTAGGTTCTCATTTTCAAACAGCTGGAGTTGCCTGATGGGTTGGCGAACCATAACACTTTCAGAGGTTGAACCAATACGCAGTGTAGTATTTGCGTAATTTCCTCCTTTTGAGAAATAATTTTCCTCCGTTGCAAAAAATTATTACGTAAATATCAACCCACATTAACCCTTTATCCATTAGTGTAAGTGATTTTTTCTGAAAATGAATTTAACTGTGAAAATTCACACGAAATATTCGCCATCAAAATTACCCATTTTGGGCCAATTTTCTATTTGTGATTCTAGACCCCAGTCAAGAAGAACTAGGCTGCCTAGTTTTGCTGTGATGATCAGTTTTATGATTACCTATCTTATGGCTATGAAATTAAGATTTATCTCCTTCCTAACAAAGAGAAAACATGGATTGTTCGAAGGCTCGCGCGTGCGAAGCATGCCGAACTTCCCCTAAGCTCTAAGGTGACGAATTTTAAAATTACCACATTTATATTTTTTTTTAAATTATTTTTTCATATTTCCATTTTTTTTAAGCAAAATCCTTTTGGAAATAGAAACTACAAGTAACTATACATAATATTTTTCATAAGAATGCAAATTATCACTTTTGGTATTGTCAGAAAAATTATTATATTTTTCAGCTATTTTTGTCCCTATTGTCCAGTCCATAAAGGCAAAAATACACCGAATCACACTATTGAATTATTCAAATTTTGACGTAAGGCGTTTCACAGATTTTGTTAATAGGTTTCATTTTTATTGTTGATTTTCAGTCAGTTAAAAGTTTCTCGTCCTCAAAGGGTTAAATTATGGCCTCAAAAAGACTTTCAGATCAAAGACTTATAGATAAGTTTAATGCTAAAACATATGCTTAAAGGTCGGTTTATATGATCTCAAAAAGGAGAAACTGAACTTCTAATAAAATGAAGTCGTAGAGTCCAACTAGACTCAGGCGGCGACTCAGGCTAATTCTCGAGAATATTTATCCTGTAAAATTTGGCAGTAGGGGAGACCGGGGTACTTTTAGACAGCAAAAATGAGGCTTTTTTTGCGCATGATTTGTAAAACATGATAAGGTTTGTCTAATGTTTTTATGTTTCATAAGTAGCATTAGGACGTTGGCTGTATGAAACAGTGTAGTTCAAGCTCTAAAATCCTTGACTTTATCTAGAGAGGATAATAAAAAAAGTATGACACATTGGCTACACGTGTCCCGGGCTTGGTAGATATAGCCACTTTGGGGGTACTAATTGCCACCAGTTTTCCTGACGAAATTTTAAACTGGAGATACAAAATGTTGTTTCACTTGATATACTGAAACCCACTGATGCTAAATATGTCACTTAAGTCTAATGAAAAAGGCTTTAGCAGACTTTTTTATGACATCATCGTAATTGCGACAAAATTTATGAAAATATCCTGAAAAAATCTATTTCACAAATTGCTCATCCGAATGGCAATATTGCTTGGAATATCAATAGTACTTTTTCATCTAACAATTATCAATGTATTAGTGAAAAATCATTGATAGTTTTAACCCGCCACGGGAGAGTAGCTACATCTGCCCTGAAGGCTGTTTCAGTGTTTGTCACTTTTTATAAAAAAAAAGTAGATAATTTTGCCCAAGTGAAAAATATCTCTTAATTAAATTTATTAAACCAGAAACAAAGTAAAACTTTGAGATTTTGACTAACAACTTAGAAAACCAAATGCTGGACCAAAAACTGTAATATCAAAATTACAATGTTATACCCATTTTATAAAAATACTTCTAAATTGTAGGACAACAAGATCAGACTTATAAATAAATTTGGGAATATGGGGATGTGTTCCTGCTTTTATTAAAAAATACTTTGCTCAATGTACATTTTAAGGGAAACGAGAAAAAATCCACTGTCTAATTCTACCCCTGGCTAATTGTACCCCGGTCTCCCCTACCTATTAAACTTTCCCAAACTTTCATACATTGAGGGCTTATCATCTATTAAAGATGCCTTGCATAAATTTCCTTTACCTAATTCTTTACTGCTAAATTTTACAGACTAAGTATTCTTGAATATCAGCATGAGTCTATTTGGGCCCTTACACAGCCTTCAGATTAGAGGTTTAATCTCATTTTGGATTATTTCCCATTTCTATAAAATTAGCATTTTATAAAAAAAAATTATAAAAAATCATTTTATAAAATAATAATAAATCGTTTTCCATAATGATAAAAATTTCCCCAAATACGGATTTGTATATTAGGAGAAAATCAATAAAGTGTATTTTCGGAAGTTTATTTATCTTAAACAAACTAATATTTCTTCACAAATATATTCTTATTGAAAATTTATTTATAAACAGATTATTATAGCCTTTTAACAAAAATGTTATTAGACAGAAAACTAAGACCTTTTAAGTTTTTAACAAACTTTCTTATTCAAAATTCTCTAATTCATTTTTACATGAGTAAAATGTAATTATTTTAGTTATTTTAGTTAATGGGAAAATTTGTCCCACATTGCATTGTTTTTCATACAAAATCATTTGAACAAATTGAAATCCAGTATCATTAGTATTTAAATAACTAAGTTTTAATATTGACCTGAAAATATTTCTCAATAATATCCTCATTCGCGCTTGCAAAGCCATTCGAGAGACGAAATGACATGAGGCTTTAAAAACGTCCGAATCTTAACCCATTAAGGACAAGTGAGACACTGGTGTCTCAAAAACAAAAACTTTTTTTTTTACTATAAAAAATTATTTGTTCTCTAAATGGTCCGAAAATTTTGTTTTTTTATATTTTTGGAACACCGGTGTCCCATTCGTCTTTAAAGGGTTAACAGATTCTATACCTTCTGAACTGTAAAATTTAATCTTAAATCTGAGGATTAAATTATATAAACCATATAATACGGGTTTTAACCCAGTTTAATTCTCTTCGAGAATATCTACACCAATATAATTTCTACACCAATAAGAAATAAACAATTAAAATACTTAATGTGGCAAAACCTCAAACCTAATGATATTATAAGGCTTTTAATTCTTTACATGATTCTTAAGTCTAATAGGACTTCAACGATAACGAAAGTAATAGGAAGCCAAAATATAAATTGAACAGTTCAAAAAAATAAGCTTTTTTATCATTATTATTCAAGTCGAGATATAAAAATGTTTATAGAGTTTCGACGGTTTATAGAGACCGTTTATAGAGTTTATAGAGACGGACCACGTCTACAGCGTTAAAATTAGCCGCCATCAAATCTCCTGTGTGTGTGTAAGGAAGGAACTTCAACACATATTAAGAGATAATTTCTAGAGGTCCCAAGGACTCACTAAATCTTTCCTCACGGAGCTAAAAAGAGAGCTGAACTTTATATTGAAAGAATAATAACGCAATCTATCAGGATACTTATAACAAGAATTTTAACCCTTTCGTTTATTTGGAAATTTCGAATTTGGGTACCCAAAAGAAAACATTATTTTTTAGCTATTTCGAATTAAATAAAAATGGTTCCTATTGGATAATTACAAAGTAGAAGAACATCCAAATCCAAGAAGTTTTTTAAGCGAGTTTTAAGATTTTTGAAAACTAGAAAGTTTTTTTCAGTCTTAGCAGAGTCTGTCCTAATTCATAAACATTTTCAAATTCTATTCATTTATTTTTTATTAGAATTTTGAAACTAAGTATTTACACAAGTTTTATTCTATAACTCTCTAGGACGAGACTTGGTATATGAGACATTTTGTAAATTCAAAATTAAATTACTATGTTCTTTTCCATCGAAAAATCGATTTTACCATAAATTTTGGATTGAAAACCTTTTTTGGAAAAGCAAGATTATATGAAATTAGCTTGCTGGATATCTTATGGTCCAGAAAGAGTAAAAGGATTACGTAGGGTCAAGAAGATTAAAAAAATATACCGTCGTTGCGGGTGACTTTGCACGTTTTTTCGCTGTTTTTCAACTTTGCCCTCTAAAAGTGGATAGTTAAAGTGAAGGGAGGGGGGGTTTTGAGTAAAATTATTTGTATTCAGTTGTTAATGAATGGATTTTGTGCCACTAGCATTAATTTTATAAAATTTTACTATGTTTAAAAAAATCAAGAAAAAAGGCTTGCACTGGGGATAAGGTGCGGGTGACTTTGCACTTTTTAATAAATACTAAAAAATCAACAATTTCTGATAATAAACGACAATGAAGATCTTCACATCTAAGGGTAAGATGCACGAGATCTACAAGATGACATGATCGCCATCTTGATTTGACGTTTCTGTCCGCCATTTTGAATAACTGTCAAAACCTAAAACTGGTCCGATTGGCTTGAAATTTTAGTATGTTGTAGCTGATATCAAGACCTTTTCAGAAGGTATTTATGTTCCGGTCTACGTCAAGTATTTACCTTGATACAGAGGCTCAAAGTTTAAAAATTTGAAATATTCATATTTTGGCGATCTTTATTTTCTAATTCTGATTTTTAAAACCTAAACGAAATGCCTCAGTAACCATTAGAAATGCTTGAGGCTTTTATTTTATATATTTATTTACTCTTACATAATTAAAAAAAATGAAAAGTGCATTTATTTATTTTTTTATTTTTTTATCTTTGCAAAAGTTTTTCAGATCTTCAAATAATATGCTGTTATAAATAAAAACATTACTTTTCTTTTTGTTTGTTATTTAGATCTCATCGCCTAACGATAATACTGCCTTTTTTGTGATTGTTTCGATAAAAGAAGCTCTCCGTAGTTCTGTATTTATGAAAATGTCAAAATTTTGAACTTAGAGCCCCAGTATCCAGACAATCGCTTGACCTAGGTCGGATTTTATATATGTTCTGGAAAGGTCTTGACATCAGCCAGAACATACTAAAATTTCAGCTCAATCGGATAAGTTTTTTGTTATGACAGTTATTCAAAATGGCGGACAGAATCGTCAAATCAAGATGGCGACCATGCTATCTTGTAGATCTCGGTCATTTTATCTTAAGTTCCCAATAAATTGGATAATTTTTAGCCAAATACTTTTCTAATAAAGCTTTAGAAAGACCATTAAATACAATTTAATAACATAAATCGTGCGTTCTTAGGAAGACTATAGTGAAAAAAAGGAATTTACTAAAAATAATGAACAAAATCGAAGTGGATTATTCTAGCCAGATAAATTTAGAATAGATTTGGACAATTTACTTCTCTGAAATCGATTTTAGAATTGCATCTTCAGATAACTTTTTCGCGGAGTCGTTTTTTGACAAAATACCTATACTAGGATTTCATTGACTATTACTGAAACTACAAGAATCCTTTTGAGGATCATAGTACCTTACTTGGTACTTAACATATCCCTATATACTTTGACATGGTAGACCGGATCGGTGAAGACTATCAATAAGTGTTAGAATTGTTCAAAGTCTCACAAACAGCAGAGTGCAAAGTCACCCCCCGAGTGCAAAGTCACCCGCAACGACGGTATAAGGGAAAGTGCTCTCCCTTCGAACGTTCATGCCTTCGAATAATGTGAATTTTCTTTAAGTTTTCCTAAGATAATTAAACATTTCTATTAAATATTATTTAGCTTATTATCAATTATTAATAATTATGTTAAAATCATGTGGAAATCTCTTAGGAAAATGAAAGAAAATTCACATTATTCGAATGCATGAACGTTCGAAGGGAGAGTACTTTCCCCAAATATGTATTTTCTTTAATTTTTTTCATCATAATAAAAAAAAATAATTCAATCTTTTAGGCATATAAAAGTACAACATTTAAACTATATTTTCTGAAATTTGTATTTAAAAAAATTTAAGATTCACCTACCATTACAAGTACCTTCGTTGGACAAGATTTTCGGAATTGGTTCATCTAAAATCCTAAAACTAAATATTTTCTATTAGCTGACAAATTAAACAAGTCCTTGAATAAAAGATTTTATGTTTACTTGATCACAACTTATTTTATAAAATGAAAAGTAATGTAAAAGTTAGTCAAAAATGGTATTTTTTGCATACAATTCTGACAATAATTCAAATTTCATTTTCTTCAAAAATCCTTCATTCAATGACTTATCTAACTCATCAACTTATAGGAAATATTTGGTTTTTGGATTTTGAATAAATCAATTCTGATAAATCTTATCCAACGGTAAGTATGTTTCTTTTTCAAAAATGTCTCCGAAAATCAACTCCCAGAAGTAGAATTTAAAAAAAATTAAAAGAATATTTTAGAAAATATAGTTTAAATGTTGTACTGTCATATGCCTAAAAGAGCTTGAATTAAACAATTTTTTTAATTATGCTGAAAAAAATTAGAGAAAAATATGCTGTTTTTGTCTATTTGATCCACGTAACCTCTTAAAGAAATAAAAATATCTTGAGCTTTACTTAACTGTTTTAGATTTCAAAGAATTGGTTTAGAAACAATTTTAAACTTCTAATATGGTATATTCAAAGTTTATTCAAGTCCTCAAAAATATGTAGATCATTTCATCAACTGTTGGTAAAAGAATTGTAAGGCATGTGTAATATAAGGCATAGAACGTGGTCTTTTACCTAATCTCACCCCTTTTCGACATAGCAGGTATATCTTTTAAAGAAAACTAGTTTCAAAAAGCAAACCCATATCTCATATCTAGTAGAATTAAAAAAAAAAGCTCAGTGGAAATTGACTCTTCCCAAAATACATTGAGCTCGATTAGCATATCATAATTTGTCACCACATATTCTATTGACCTTCGAATCCCAGAATTTATTGGTATATGTTGAGATCGAAATACAAATAGCAATAAATTTCTATATACACACAACACAACATGAAATATTGCCAATGATCTCTCTGAACGTAATAACTTATACGTGATTGCAATAACTTCTAATTTGGATTGAGATGTAGGATAATCACTATATAAAAAGCTAAAGCACTAGTAGTTTGGGAAAAATTCTTAAGATGACCGATAAAAAAAATTATTCAGTGATCGATCTTCGTCACTGTCTTGGCGGATTGATGGTGATCTTGTGTGTATATTCGCTTCAAAATTCCCAAATAAAGTTTACTTGTCAATTTCTCTTGTACTCTCAAGCATACTTGTGCAAAGTGCTGGCTTCGCCCCAGTTAGTTTTCTTATACATCATACACGCATACATCAGCACTTTTCTTCCTCTTTTTTCTGTTTATTTTTCCAATCTTTCTTATACTACATATTTTTTCAGGCTTTCCACTTTGTTCATATGAATGTCTTATGCTTCTTTCAGTTCTCAACATGAACATTTATACCTGCGTATCCAATCTCATTGCTACTACTTCTTTTCATATGTAGTTGTGTTAAATTAAACACCTTCCGCGGCTCATATCTGTATATTTTATATGTACCCATCTCGCTATACTCTACACACCTTTTCTATATGGATCTCGCAACTAACGATCATCTTGCTAGTCACTCGCCCATACCCCTCAACTACCCAATACATACAAATGTCTTAATAAAAAATACACAGAACCGCAACTAAGTTCAGTTTTGAGATCTAAATTTTCATATCTGTACAGAGAAAACTCTTACTTGTATTAACCATCTATAACGATGACGACAATGATAATGATGATGATGATGATATGACGGTAAGCATCATTGCCAGCGATCCACGTTTATTTGGCTCGCTTCTCGAGTTCAGTGTGAACCAGAGAGGATGCCTCATTTATAATACATTCTCACAGACAATACGTAACAAAACCACTAAGAATACTACACTGTTAACGCAAAATTTAAACTCCGATCTCCAAGAATAAATCACTTTTGTTGACACTACTCTAACGGATTTACACATTTCATGTTGTAATTTTAGCAAAAACAAATTGGTACAAAATTTAATACAATATATTTTTAAAGCATCAACAAAGAATTATGCATTATCCAAATTATTCAGGTACATCATTTTGACCATCATCATCGACATGAAACAAAAATATGTCATGGACTTTGATGATTATGTGTACATAGTCAATAACGTGAATGCTTCTATACAAAACAAAGATAAATATTTACCTTACAATTACTATTTCACGAATAAAATATTTAACTCTATAAATTGTATAGTTAAAACCTTCAATGAAAGTCATTGATATTAATCTCCAGCAAAAATTTCACTTGATTTGAACTATGTAGCAAAATCTATATTTCAAAACAATACATAAAGTTTGAGGTATTGAAAGAGAATACGATCAAAATAATGTTTTACTTTAGAAAATTTGCTTTATGTCTTGAAGCTTCACGAACCATGAGGGGATCATGACCTCTCAATTATCCATTCCTCTCTTCGTTAGCATAGTCAAGTCTTTTGGGATTGCAAAAGTATTATAGAAATTTGTTACTGGACGCTCTTACATGGGTCTATATTTTTTTTTCCCTCAAAAACACAAAAAGCATTATGATCAGTTTACGAGTGAAACAGATGAGAGCTAGTGAACTCTATTTGAAAGTCATACACCAAGGATATAACTTTCATATTTTAAACTTTTGTTTACCAAATTCAATTATTCCTCTGAGTTCCATGAACAGCACGATCTCACTTTACTAATAAAGTTTATAATGTAGCGATTCATCAGATACTGTGTTCAAAATGTTTCTTTAACACTAATTCTTATCCACAATCCTTAAGATCACGCAATAAATGATATTATGAGAGGGATTTTTGGACTGTTTTAGCTTTAAACCTTGATAACACAATCGCATGTGATTCAGATTTGACGCTACATGCCATAGAGTAACTAATCTTTCAATACATGCATTGAGGAGGTTGTTGGTCACAAGCCTTATCGAATTAAATGTATTGAAGCTCACTGGATGAGATTTGAACACATTTAATGTTAAGAAAACTTTTGGTGACGAAAAATTGTTCTGAATATCTGAATTAAACACGATGTTACTAGCATTACACAGCGGGCGCCCGGAAGACTCAATGAACTTTTTGTCTTTTTGCTTGTTTTGTGGAAACGTTAAAATTCTGCCAAAAATGTAATTTTTGAAGAAAATTGCTCTCAATTATGAAGAGGACATTAAGCACGAGACACTTTTCACTAACCTAAAATGATCAGATTACACTTCCATCAGTTTCTGACTAATCTGTCTCTCGGCTTAAACCGAAAAACGGCTTAGTTAACGGGAAACTGATTAGCAATGGCATCTACCAGACTAGAGAAAATTATGTCCATATTGAAGAGTTTTTCCTACATAAGCGTAGGGAATCTGCTTCAATATGTAGGGGAGACAGGGGTAGAATTAGCCAGCAAATGAAGCTTTTTTTTCGCGCATGATTTGTGAAAAAATGATAAAGTTTGTATAATGTTTTTATGTTTCATAAGTAGCATTAAGATATTGGCTGTATAAAACCGTATAGTTCAGAGCTCTCAAATCCTTGGCTTTTTCTAGAGAGGATAATGAAAAAAGTATGACATATTGGCTACCCCTGCCCCGGCCTGGGTAGATTTAGCCACTTTCGGGGTGCTATTTGCCACCAGTTTTCCAGACGAAATTTTAAAACTGGAAATACCAAGTGTTATTTCACTTGATCCACTGAAGCCCACTGATACTAAATATGTAACTTAAACCTAATAAAAAAGACTTTAGACGACTTTTTTATGACATTTTTGTAATTGCGGCAAAATTGATGAAAATATCCTGAAAAAATTTATTTTACAAATTTTTCATCCGAATGGCAATATTGCTTGGAATATCAATAGTACTCTTTCATCTAACAATTATCCATGTATTAGTGAAAAATCATTGATAGTTTTATCCGGCCACGGAAGAGTGGCTACAACTGCCCCGAGGGCTGTTTTAGT
Source organism: Phlebotomus papatasi (assembly GCF_024763615.1). Lineage (NCBI taxonomy): Eukaryota > Metazoa > Arthropoda > Insecta > Diptera > Psychodidae > Phlebotomus > Phlebotomus papatasi. The sequence goes on from NC_077222.1 coordinate 47,907,831, forward strand.
GTTTTTCATCTTATATAAAAAATTGGATAATTATTATCCAAGTGAAAAATATTTTTTAATTAGGTTTATGAAACCAGAAACGAGGTAAAACTATGAAATCTTGACTACAAACTCAGAAAACCAAATGCTGGTCCAAAAACTGAAACATCAAAACTGCAGTTTTATACCCATTTTATAAAAATGCTTCTAAATTGTAGGATAACAGGATCAGACTTATAAATATTTCTGGGAATATGGGGATGTGTTCCTACTTTCATTAAAAAATACTTTGCTCAAGGTACATTATAAGGGAACCGAGAAAAATCCACTGTCTACTTCTGCCCCTGGCTAATTGTACCCCGGTCTCCCCTACATAAATTTTTCTAGTTCTCTAGATGCCATTAGTTAAACTATTTATTTTGATTATAATTACGTTAAGCCATCTCTTGGCTTAAATCGAAAATGTGTATAAGGCATCGCATTGGGATGTAATTTTCTCTGTCTTATTAAATATAAACTTATTAATTAGGGTTGAAAGAACACCTAATTGTTAGAGAATTCTTGTTGGTAGTATCGGCAAAATATTGAAGTTTATTTAATGTATCTAATAAAATGAAAGTAGTATGATATTTTTTAATTAATCTACGTTTTTCTATACGGTTAAATGTTGAAATTTCATATCCTAAATAGACAGAAAGAGTGAAAGAAGTCATGACACGAGTTATTAAAGTGTCAATGTTCCTTCGACTATATTAACAAATCTCCGAGATATATAGAATTAGAAGTGGATAGGACAGTTTTAATCTTTCACAGTTTCGAAAACTATTACTTTTTACAAACAACTATTGATATTTAGGAATTAAGTCCCATTAAATTGTATTGAGATATTATCATTACTGCGTAATATTAAGATGTCGTAGGGTAGATTCAGCCCTTTTGGCCACCTAAAGTAAAATCACATTGTAAGGCAAATATGAGTTTATTTAGAACAGAAAAATGGGTCTTATTTCGTGACCTCTAATCTAACGAATCAGAAAACCATATTTGATTTTGTATCGACTTGATTAATTCTAAGTTATTGAAAGAGATTCTCGACAAGGTAAACAATCACTAAAAAAAACATGGGATTCTTAAGAATCTTGTTAATGTTAAGAGAAATTGTTTTGCATTATTTCATAATTTTGATGAAAATATTTGATGTTATTCAATGAAAGGCCATTTCTTAATTAACTAAATTTGATTGTGATATAATCCTTAATAAGATTTTCTAACAAATTAAATGAAAATCGAATGTGGCTAAAAGAGCTTACTTTTTGCGGCTGTGTAAGTACTTTTGGCCATTTATTTTCTCATACATTTTACACGTGGCGCACCTCGCGGATTTCAGTAAGAACAATTGTGACTTTTGACAGATTTTTACATAAAATAGAAAATGTGCAAAAAGTCGTTTAAAATACTCTAATAAATCACATAAAATTGGTGTTAAATGTGAATAGGTCTTGTGCTGTGTATTTGTGAAAGTTTTCGAAAGCTGTTTCTTCTGTTATTTTAATAAAATTCTATTGGAAACAAGTGGCCAAAAGTGCTTACACACAATGGCCAAAAGTGCTTACAAAGTGGCCAAAAGTACTGAAACACGCATAGTTGCATAAAATGCATTTTTTAATAAAATATCCAAAAAAAATTGTGAATTCTCTTGGATTATTAGGAAGAAATGGCTTTAAGGTATGTTTGCACAAGATTTCATTTTATTTAAATAAAGATTATAAAAATTACAAGCACATGAAACCTTAAAGTGGCCAAAAGTACTTACTCCACCCTACCTCGCATTGGAAGATTTTGCTAAGTCAAACGTAGATCGCCCAAAAGCGCTTCTCTACAAAGTGGACCCGCTTTTTTCGCCCCCAACCCCGGATTTTTTTTTTTTTGTTGATAAATCCAAACTCGACTTAATCTCATAACTATCATATAAGAGTCGGGACCGGGACAGGTATTATTCCGCCAAAATACTGACGCCTTTACCAACTGTACAACGAGATCATTACTCGTCTTAATAATATAAAATATATACAAATTGCAATGCAGCTATGACATTACTAAGGGAATGCTTTCAGGTTTCGCACACATTCTGGCTTCAAACTCTTCATATTTTTGGCTAATTCCTTTAATTAATCTGACCTAGTGGCAATATATTTCAATAGCTAGCTGTGGGAAATGAAGACGAAAGAGAAGACTAACCGTCAAAAGTAATTTGAACTGAGCGATGAATTTGTAAGATGAATTTTTGTACAATCTTTACTAAAGTGCAAATGTGGCTACCAGAGAAACGACGCGTGTAAAAGTATCTCCATAGAGAAAAAAGATATATGTTAGTATTATCCTCAATTTGATTGAAATCCCTTTGTTAATAGTTTAATTAGTGTACGTTTACCAGTAATTTAAAAAGTTATCAAAGAGAAATACCGAGTTTGTGGAGAAATCTCAAATAGACTGTCATGCATCTAGCCAGCAACGTTTTGTTGATAGCTGTAGAAGAAAATGGATAGAACATCACCAGCGTATCAGACTTTGGGCCCATAGAATGCAGCAGAAGAGTCTTCTGCTGTTTATCCAGAAGAGTCTTCTGGATAAATAGCCTGTTGTGGCCACTCAGCCAAGATCGACAAGTCTCGGAAAATTGGTCAATTCGAGCGGATGGTCCATTTTCAGGTTGGTTATTAAGTTCGAGGGGGTTTTCATATGAAGAGTAGAGTAATTCTAACGAGTCCTTGGTCATTATTTAGGTTGGTAAAACCCACACTACCCCATAGCAAAATTCCGCAAAAATTCCAATGGAAAACTTGCGTCCAAATGGCTAAATTCGCTGGAATTTGACGCTAAAATTCCACTAAGTTTTCCTATGGAATTTAAAGCCGGAAATTCCATGGAAATCATAGTGCTCCATGGAATTTACTAGTACGACATGCTGGAATTCCAGCGTTAAATTCCGCGGTATTCCGCGGAAGATTTATATGGAAACTCACACGTGAAACGTCCGCGGGATAAGCTGGAAAAAACATATGGAAATTTCCACTATCTTTCCATAGTGTTTTATATGGATTTTTCCACTAGTTTTCTGAAATGTCAAACAAATAAAATGGTGTTGCGACAACTTTTAGAATTTGTTTCCAAACCTTCCGCAAACATTTCTAGTGATTCATGTGGCAATTATAATATAATTAATTATGCGACACTGCGTTTCGTGTAGATAATAATGAAGTGATTACATTAAATAGGTCGCCAACCTAAAATAATACTGTTTTTATGTTAATTAATAAATATTTTCGAAAAAATTATTTTTTTTTACAAAATATTTTTTTATTGCTTAAAGTGTTAATTCGTTATTGCTGATTTAGTAAAACATATTATAATCCTCGTAATCTTTGCTATTTCTTTAATATTCGGAAGTAAAATCACGAGGTGCATGTGACAGCTTCATTTTTTCTCCATTTTATTTTGGTGGAAAAATCCACATAAATTCCATGAGCATTTCCATGGATGTATTCTATATGAAAAATCCAGCATAAATCCATTAAATTTTCCTTGGAACCTATTATGGAAAATTCCTATGGAATTTTTTAAGGCAAATAGTGGAAAATTCCGAGGATTTTTTCGCTTGTTATTCCTATTCCGCTTTCTTTTGCTATGGGGTAGCCTTAAGTCACACATTTCTTGAATAAATTATGTCATATTCATTAAAGGAATATGGGAAAAATATGAAGTGTTCGAAGACTAAGTGTGTGCGAAACTTGAAAACCGTCCCATATTGTTGATTTCAAAATTTGTTACTATCGTTCTATTTTAATTTTTTTTCAGTTAAACCTTAAGCGCATGGAGTGTATCATTAAGCGAACGCAAAGGGTTCTCTTTGATGATGTAAGGGCCTTGACAGACCTGAGGATTAGCCGAGAGACGGCTTAGCGTTATTATATTAGAAATAATGCTCAAACTACATTTCCATCATTTTCCACTAAGTCGTCTCTCAGCTTAAGTCGTAAGTGTGTCTAGGGCATAACTCTATCAAATGAAATATCGAAAAAACCCTACCGAAAGTACACTTTCAGACAACTAAAACGATTTTCGATTTAGATCATTCACATTTGAAAACCGGAGCATCTCATAAAAATCTTTAACAATACTTTTTTTTAATGTAATGTACAATTTATACAGGCAGAAAATGTGAAATGTACGTGACTGTACGTCAACAGTGGATTTCCCCACACCCACCCGTTGCTTCCACCTTTTCGAGAAACTATTAAATTTTGTGTTTCACAAATCTACTTCCACCCGTTCAAGTGAGAGAGAGATTGTCTTCAATTTTCTCTCTGTGCATTGTGCGGTTTGTAAGAAGTATTAAAGAAAGTGTTTACTGACCGAGATTTCAAATAACTTTTCGAATGTACAGTATAACGAACTTTGTGAACGAAAAAAAAATATATCCATAGAAAGATATATACATATTTTTTGCTGACACAGCGCAAGTAAAGTTGTCAGAAACAGCGAAAAAAAAGTACCCAAGTTTAGAATGATGATTGTAGAAAACATAAACTTCCGTTACACCCTTTTGTTACTATAAAGTGGCGCAGATATCCCATAGAATTCCTTTTGAAATTCCATAGATACCAATCATGATGTCTTCTGACCGCAATTCACATATTTCCTGTTTCTTTTTTCCTCCTTCTCAATTCTCACTCAATACCTCTCACTTCATTCTCAAATTCTGCACAATCCCTGAAATCCTTAAATGTTTATCACTTCTCATATAAGAATTTATATCACAGGCTTAACTATACATGAATATATGAAAGAGAGCTGAGTGGAAGAGAAAAAGTTAAATTTGGGCTTTTTGGAGAATTTGCACATTAAAGGCAATTTTTCATAACATGCCTAATAATGGGGTTTTAGGAATTTCCCAAAAACCTTCATATTGTCAATATACGCAAGAGATTATTAACTTTATTTTTAGGTCATTGCTATTAATAGAGATTCATTGGAATGAACATGAGGATACGTCTCACTAAAAATTCAATCACTTCCGTGATCTCAACATACGATTACCAGATATTTACACCACAAATTACCCTAAAAATAGCATTCTAACTTGGCTTTCCAAATGATCAACTTTTTCTTCTTTTTTTTTTATTATAAAATACCGCGCCAACAGTTTCAATCTAAACATTATGTTGATCTCCCCCATCTACCTATTTGCCATATTATAACCTATCCTTGGTTTCATCTTTCTAAGGCAGAAAGAATAAGTGCAGCAAGAATAGACATCTTGGAAACATTTAAGTTTACTGCACAAACAACCCCACCCCAAAATAAATATCTTTCCCAATATTTTATGACCCGCATTTTATTTTTAGTCACAAGTGAATAAGTTTTCTTTCGACATCTTTTTCACCCTCCACCAAAAATCCCTCAAGCGCTAAACAGCTATACGAAAGACTTCTCCATAAAACTTTTGCTCAACTTCCTGGCGACTAACCTTGAATCCTACGTACACCTCGCATTACCTATCTCTTCTCTTTGGGTTCATTGTAATTTTCATACGACGTTCAGCTACTTCTTCACACTGTTTGATTTTCTTTCATTTCTACCTCTCTTCTCTCTCTCTCCCTCTCTCTCTCTCTCTCAGTCTTTTCCTCCCTCTCTCCTAACCACCTCTTGTTCTTTTCTACTTTTTTTTTTCTTCTTGTTATTTAAAGAGGTCCAGCTACCAAAAAACCATGGCAAAAAAGAATCAAGAATCCAAGCAAAATAAAAGGCAAAAAAAAGAGCTACGTGAAAGAGAGATGAATAGAGTTCCAGAGTCAACCAACCAACAAACGAGTGAAACAGTCTCGCAAAAACAGTGCAAGATCAATAAGAGTTTTATAAAAACACAGAGAATATAGGGTTTGTTTTTACATCTCGTCGTCGTCACCCCCTGACTCTGTATCCCGTGTGACTCTATCTCTGACGTCTATATATAATTCCATATTATATATAGCTGCAAATATACTTTTATATCCATACTTAGGCTACCTCACTCTTTCATTCACATGATATCCCCAGCCGATCCTTCAGTCTATCTCTCTCATTCTTAACTCTCAGCGCCATCAAGCGTATAATGTGTTTGACTGTATATGTACGGTGAAGTGTATATTCGGAGGCACTTGGCGTTTATTTCCCTCTTTACACACCACATTCTATATACGTACATAGCTATTGTACATAAAATATAATGTACTGTATATATCTAAAGATACAGATTCAATATATATATATATAGCAAGTACGCTATAAAACTCCCAGAGAATCATGGAAGCCTCAATATTCCAACAAACATATACATACTCTCTTTCACACCACTTCGCGCGATATGTCCTCAAAAACATCCAAGAGTAAGCGAGGTGGCGAGAATAAAGAATTTAAGAGACAGAGAGAGAGAAAAAGACGACGCAATAAATTCAATAAAACGACGACTGTATGTTTCTATACGTTATGAATGTATTGTATATATAATGTTACGTAGCATACCACATAAGAGTCTAAGAGAGTTTAACTTGCAAAAGTATGTGTAGTATTGCTTATGCTACGTGATGTAGAGAGAGGTACCTTGCCTTGTGATAACGTAATAAATAAAGTACACTCTCTAGCTTCGTAGAGCGACAGCGCACAGAAAGAAGCAGGCATAAAAAAAAAAGAAAAGTTCAACTTCCAACTTCACGAAAGAACTATATACATACATATCATATACGTATATATATTTATATATATATATATACATATATATATGGATTGAATTTTTTCTTTCCTCTCTTCCTTTTTTCTTGTGTTTCGTGTCGTTTTTCTGACTGCTTCTTTTTTTTTGTTGTTGCTCCTCATATCTTCGTGCCTTTGCTCTCTTACTCTGTCTCTTTAACCATGGGGATCTGCCATCCCTTTCTCTCAATGCTACCTCTTCTCTCTCTCCTCACTCACACTCCCTTCATGTACACCCCTCTCTCAGTCAGCTCAATTTTCCTCCAGAGAGACTTAACATCTCTTCACACTCTCACATGTTACTATACTCATCTAAGCTAAGCAAAGCGGCAATGGCCAAATTGCATTTGTATCAGAGAAAGAGATAATGCATAGAGTCGCCACTCTTTCTCATCCCAAACACCTTTCAAGTAGACCTAGGTAGTTTTGTTACACGATTCAAAAAAAAAACTAGTAATCCAAAACTCAATATCCCAATGGAAATGAAAAGAAGAACATCTCTCTTCTAACGCATATGCCACATTACGAAATATCTGTATACTAAATACTAAAAATATGAAAAAATATTGACTTACCCTTGATCGATACGGTCAACAGGTTGAGGTCCTCCCATCATATGTCCAGGTCCCATGGGACCGATGGGATGTCCGGGACCATGACCAAATGGTGACCCGGGCGGCATGCCAAATTGTGGTGGTCCACCGAAGCCACCAGGACCACCGGGTGAGGCGAAGTGAGGTCCACCACCGAATGCTGGTCCCGAACTACCCGGTCTTCCATACTGGGGACCACCAGCTGATGGTGACCCAAATGGTCCACCTGGTCCAGGACCGGGTCCATTATATGGTGGACCCGCCGAATTTGGTGGTGGAGGAAAGCCGGCACCGCTGACATTTTGTGGTGGTCCTGGGCCGGGGGTGGATGAACCCGAAGGTGCCGGTGATGCTGTATATTGCGGCGTGTTGGAGCCGGGTGGAGGACCCTGATAACCGCCAACTGCTTGACCACCACCAGCACCACCACCAGCTCCACCAGCACCACCGCCACCACCACTTCCCCCACCACCCGCCGGTGAGCCCTGGCCCGCAGATGGGAACACTGACACAGGACCGGTGAATGAATTAGGGCCGGACGGGGTGAAACCACCCCCAGATCCGGACGTCTGGGTTTCTGGACCTGGGGGTGCACCTTTCCACGTCGCCCCAGAGTCCTCCAGCGTGCTAGGCAAACTCAATGGCGGCCCAGCAGCCACTCCGCGACGGCTCAAGCCTGAAAAATATATATAATTTATAATATACTAGTCATAAAAATTAAATATTTCCACTTAAAACCTATATTAGACACATTAAGTAAGCTTTTTTGATGTCTTGTCATTTATGTAATAGTAAAATTTTAGATTGGAATTGATATTACAATGTGACTCTAATAATGGTACCCCATAACATTTTTCAACAATATTGAAAAAATATGTTAAATTCCATTGTAAATGTCAAACTTTTAAACTATTTTTGTTAACTAAGACCTATATTAACAAAAACAAATAATTACTGAAAAATTCTCAGGAACATGAATAAAAGCTCAACATGTTAAGAAGAGTATTAAGAGTCATACATACTCTTTTCCATTTCTTAAGATAAACACTATGAAAATTTATTAATAAAATCAAAAACCATGAATAAAAAATTACCATATTTTACTGAAACTATACGAAATGTATATGCCAATTTGTTATCATTAGTAAACCGCGATAAGAACATGAAATTATACAACAAGCATTTAAAATTTTTCATTGTTGTCTCAAAATGTTGAAGAAAACTTACGAAAAAAAAGTGTCTGATAAGGTACCCAGGAGATAAAAAATGTAATGTTAAAAGCATATTTGCATACTTGTACAACAAAACTGATGTTGTTATATCTCAAATATATCTCTTAATTTTCATTAATTTTAATTGTAGAATTTTAATATATTGCAAGAATTTTATTTAACAGAAATTAAGACTAATCTTCTATCCAAGACTAGAAAACGTTGTACACTATTTCTATATATTTTAACTTAGAAAACAAATGAATTTATTTATAGCACTTTTAATAGTCATATATATACACAAAATATCAGTAATGTATAGATGAAAATCCCTCATCATGAGCTATCGATTAATGATAATATTTACAAACATTCCTAATGCTTACTGATAGCAAATAAAACACGTGAAATGAACACTTTAAGAATCGATTGCAATTTAGAGAGAGAAAAAAACTGGCCTAAGAATACAACATATCAAGTGTTTCTTTTTAATTTATAGCAATATATTTAAGGCAAAAACAAAGGAAATTCCCATTTTCCAGAACTAACATTCTACATACAATAATTGCTTCTTTAACACAAGAACGTTGTCTATGGAACATTGAATTTTATCAATGAGTTGATAACTCTATTTCACAACAATTCACTAAACACTCATTCATGTAATTCTTTTTTTCTCTTTTATTTTACTTATTTTTGGAAATTTGCTCTAGTTCGCGTCACAGATATCCATCCACTCTCCAGTTATTTCAAGTAACCGAAAAAAATTGTCTTTACTTTGAGAAGCAGGTGGAAGAGTGCGAAATACTGTGTTCATTTCACGCAATTTGTACTTCTTTTTTTTTTGCAGAAATAACTAGCAAGACTAAAAAAAAAACTATGTGTTTGGCAATATTGAATGATTGGAAGTGACTTTCTCTAACCTAACATTCCTTTCTCAGGTGTATTGAGAAAGAGCGGAGAAGAGGTCCTCCTCTGCGGGAACGTTTTTAAGTAATCCGTGATGAACGATTAAATAGTTTTACAGAAGACAATTTTGAGACACGGTGAAAAAAAAGCACTTTTCGACCGTTTTTTCTTTTCTCACATATTCCACATCTCTTGCACATACACACACATGAACACCTTCAGAGACACGTCTTGCTTCTAGCTTTCCCGACACCACAAATTCTTTTTGAGATCACTTCTCCGCATCCAGTTCCTAATTATTATTTTTTTTTCTTTATGCAATTGCCATTTATTTATTTTAAACTAGTATCAGGCCCTGCTGCAACACTAATTTCATATTGGACAAGTGTGCGGAGACCACTTTGGATTTTCACTGTCCTGTTTGTATCCAATGTCAATTGGCCGGTTCGCAGCAACCGGATACTGATATGTCATGCACAATACTTCCATCGATTTTTTCGTATGCCAAAAACCAAACGTTTTCTTCCACAGTGAACTACACTAATTTCTCGCCAGCCAGATATTTCTATTGAACAATCTTACTATGTTCCCATTGGACTGCCACAAATTTGTTATCTATTTCAATGCATATTGAGACCTAGTCTATAACTTTTCTGTAATGCTTGATAATGTATTTCCAGCTAGTGATTTGGTTTTTCTGTTTGATGCACTCAATGCATTTTTATGTTACTTTCCTTTTTTTTTTTTTGGAAAATTTGTGCAAATATTTTCAAAATCACTAATATTTTTATATTTCTTTACTTTGTTCTTTCAATGCACAAGAGATTTACTTTAATGGTTATTTTTGATGCATAAAATCGGTCACAGTGCGTTTTTGTGGTAATTTTAAACTGGTCTATTTAGGATATTAAACGAAAATATGAGGAAACATTTTTGGTAACCAAAAAGGCTCGTTTTGTTGGTAATTTCTTCACACTCTCCCTCTTTTCTCAACCAATTTCAGGTAATTTTCTTTCCTCATGTATTACAATTCTCTATGCATTTCCCTGTAGATTTTTTTTTATATTTTTATAGTCTTCCTTTGTCATCCCCAAAAATTTTAAGTAGAATATTTCTCGAAGATTGCACTCGTATAATAATTTTTTCCCTATATTCACTCTTTTTTATGGAAAACACACGAAAATTTTCGCTGCCGGTGGGCAACAATCGAGCGCAAGAGGCTATTGTACAGGGGCGGAACTCCAAACATTTACAAAAAAAAAAACAGAGATTATTCACATTTCACATGGATATTTTACAGGGAAAAACCACTTATTAACCACACAGTACATTGAATGTGATGATTTTTCACAAAATATCTCTCTACGACTGTTCACACGGCAAACGCTTCTCTTGCGATGTCTTTTTCATCATCAGACACACAACTCCACGACGACGCCATGACAATATTTGATTCTTTTCGGGACAGTGTGAGTCGCTACTTTGCTGAGCACAGGCATGTCAGCCGATGCACAAATACGAGGCGTCAGCACCACCCGAATATCAGCCGATTGGTAAACGTCATGATTCGTTTACATTTGAACATCTTGCGCCACTAGTCGGTGAATAGTTTAAGTAACCTCCCTCGCTCAATCAATGCTCCAAACGGAATCCCAAAAACATCCACTTTACCCCATTTATCCCACGATTTTCACCATTTTGACTTTTCTTTACACACCCAAACCACATAGCATCCTAATGCAGCAGAAAAAAACACCCTCGAGTACGCATGAGACAGAAAAATGTCCATTTTTCGCCCGTCACTCCGAGAAACATCTCTCTAATATGATTATATGCTACCCAGTACCCAACCGCCAATCATATAAATAATTCCAAAATAGAGAATATAAATATCTCTACATAATGCAATATTTAATTATAAAAATTTATATTGAAAAAAGTTTTATTTGCATTATATACATATTCTCTGCAATTTTGTCGATGGTGTGAGGTGAATATTTACTTTTATTGCACCTACCAATGACGCACACAAACTAAACACTCTTACATATGCTTCAAAATATTCACGCATACTCATAAGCGCCCACTAAATCTGTATATATATACGGAAGCTCTAAACGTGGCTACGCGCTTTCGTTTGTGCTTCACGATCAAATATGAAAAGCACACACAATTCATGTGAAAAAGCTAGATCGAAGGCTAAGATACTTTACTCTCAGGACGAGAAACTGTCACTATCTCCTGCTTTCATAAAAAAAATATTAACTATTGTTTTTTCTTTCAGTTATCCCATAAATTAGTGAACAAGATCAACGTTGTCTGAACATATATAGCATACTAAACTTAATCAAAGCTTTTATTTGTTCTGATTTAACCCATTCGCATTTGTTTCTTTAAAAAATGCATAATTTGTTTATGCGCTATTGATATCTAAATTATTGCCGGGAAGGGATTTCCAGTTACTTTATTTCTTTAATTACCGTAAGTGCGAGTGACTTTGTCCCCTGCGGGTGATTTTGTCACCCCACCCCCTTTTCGTAAGCTTTTCTTTGATTCTAGAACTACCATGTCTGATCGGTGAGAACCGTTCTTAAACATTAGAATTAAAGAAAAGCTTACGTACAGGAGGGGGTCAAGGTCACCCGCAGGGGACAGTTACCCGTGCTTACGGTACTTGAGGCCTCTATATATTGGGAGCAATTTTCGTCAAGTGTGTAGACTAGTGTAGACTCCTTTTAGACGCCAAGATGGCGTCTACATACTAGTAGAAATTTCTTTAAAAAATGCCTTTTTAAAGAAAATTTTCCTATCCTTATAGGCAGAAACGTCACAAGTTTTTAAAAAAGACATTTTTAAAAAAAAAATTCTAGTAGTGTGTAGGATGCCACTGAAAACGTCAAAACTTTGTCAAAAATGTAGTTTTTGACGAAAATTGCTTGTAATGTGTAGAGGCCTTTCCTAACCAGCATTTTCTTCTCTATAATGATTCAATTCAATTTATTGGAAAATAATAGAACAATCTGTCCTCTATACAATTAGTATAACTTCATATTTATGGTAAGTTTTAAACTAAAAAAAAAGTAAGTAAAACTCATGTGGAGCACGAGGAGCACGCGGCACCAACAAATCTAAGGATAAGCTCCCTCTTCCGCTCGCGAGGTAAATTATTCCAAAGAACGATTCTCTCAACAAATAGGGAGTCGCGGAGAATGCGACAACCTGAACTGGGCACATGGAGACACGAAGTCCTAGTTGATGATCCAGTCACCACAAGCTCCGCAAGATACCGTGGCATACCAACACATAGTAACCGTGAGATAAAGTCTACAGCACGAGTCTCCAGATAAAAAAATAGAGGAAGACCAGAATTGAATCCACCCAAGGAGAAATATGATCAAACTTTCGGAGTCCGAAGACATACCGCAAACAAGAGTTAAATGTCCTATTCGGTCGGGCCTGTGTTTCAGCATTAGCACTGAAAAATATTCAGCCCCGTACGTGAAGAAAGGGACGATTAAAGCTCTTAATAGAAGCCTTGTACCCTGAGGCGTGAAGGACTGAAGGCGTCGCAAAGTTCACAAAGTGAGGAAAACTTTCCTGCAAATCTCAGCCGCATGATCAGACCATGTCAGAGTTTCATTTAAAATAATACCCAGGTTCCTGGCCCTAGAAGTGAAAGGGATCACCTCATTTAAGAGATAAACTGGGTTAGGTTCAGGATTCCTCCACCTGGTGTGAATGATTGAGGCTTGAGATTTAGCAGGATTAAGAAGAAGGCCGTTGCAGTCAGCCCATTGACCAATTCTTGAGAGATCATCATTGATGGCCTCAAATGATCTTTATAAGAATTCTCGAAGTATGGCATATAGAACCACAATTTTCTGAAATAACGCTTGTAGAACTTCTAAAATAGTCGGAGAGACCCTTATTTATAAAAGTGACGCACTTTTAAAGAGTTCCAGTTAGTTCTTTAAACGCTACTGCCAATGAAATTGAAGCATTCTATCACAAAATCTTATAGAACTACACATTTTCTGAAAAAAATGCTTATACGATACTCCAAATTCAATTTTTAAACAATTTTCAATTTTTTTTAAGAGAATAGGTTAGACAGAGATACCAGTATTTTTCCGCAAATATATAGATTTTAATACATTTTACTTTCAATAAATTATAGTGAATAAACGAATTAAGATAGAAAATTCAAACTAAAAGGAAATGATAGAATATTAAGTTCACTCACTTTTAGGCATAGTAATTGGTGCATAAAATGTTCTATTTAACCGTGTAAACAGACGGAATTCCCACGGGAATTCCCATGAGATTTTTCATTCCGGACGGGAATTCCGGATGGGAATTCCCATATTGAACTGTCAAATTTTTACCATCCGCTCTATGCGCCTCTGGTGGACTTCAAGCGCAACACAAAAATGCTCCGAAGATTTGAATTTCAAATTTTGTTTTTTCCGAATATAAATAACGGAATGTGTATTTAGAAGATACCCAGCAAAACTTCGCTCTGCAATTCTGCACTTTTGAAATTTTAACGTTTCTTGTCATTCAATCGGATACTTCGTGTGGCTTCGGGATAGTCGTGCGACTTCGTGAGCATCGTGAATTTCTTTCGTGTTTTCTAACCATTTCCTTCCCCTTCGTATTTTCTATTATGGCTGATTTAATAATATTGTATTATAACATTATAATAATATTGTAAAAAAAGAGAGTATTCACGTAAAATTGTTGAATAAAAATTGAATTTTAAATAAATTGAAATACATATTTTTATTTAGTTAAAATAATGTTTAGAAACATTAGAAAGGGTAGAAGAAATGTAGAAATCATCTAAATACTCTAAAGAAATTCTGCCGATAATTTTAAAATCTTCTATAGAAATTCTGCAGAAAATTCTGCAGAATTTTCATACAACGATCAGATCCACCTTAGAACAAAATTCTGCAGAAATTCTGCTGATTTTTCGGCAGTTAGTAATTCAAATCTGACGAATTTCTGCAGAATTCTGCAGAATTTGCCGGGTGGGTATTTTCGAGGGGTAACTCATTTCGGGGAACTCGAGCCAATTTAGCTGGGGAACCCATACATTTTTTTCAGGAAACCCGGGGAACCCATACATTTTTTTGGGAACCCGAGCCAATATGATTGATTATGAATTACCCCTTGGGTATTTTACGTACTTTATTTTATTAAAGTGGCTTTAATAGACCACATGGATATTACTAATATTATCTATTAATAAATTTCATGGAAAATCTTTTAAAATATCTAGAGAAATGATTAGAAACGTTGTTATAGCGAAAATATCTCGTCAAGAACCCCCAATTAAAGTGGATAAACCAATGACTGGCTTTGGATATCTTTGCTGATAGGACCTATTGATTAATTTTAGTTTAATTGTAGTGCTAATAATTTAAAATTTTATAAAGTGTTAGAAGAAAGTGTATAAAATATCCCTGGCAGACCAAGCAGTCAATTCATTCGGAACAGAGATGTTTACAAAAATTAGTTAATTGTATAATAATTGAATACAAATTGTTTTAAAAAACAAGAAGACTGTAAAATATTTTAAAATTTTATTTCCAAAAAAAAAGTAAACAATAAAAAATATTGAAGTAATATTTTATATCCGAAAAGGCAGTTTATATGGTTTCTGGCTATAATTTGCATCAGTGAACTTCGATAGTTCTTACTATTCTTTGTATTTACTTATCTACATTATTATATTCTTTGCATTTTTTTAATAATGGGATTTATTGAAAAAGATAAATTTTGAATCTGCCTTTCCAATCATTTAAACCTCTTCTGAAATGTTACTGATGAATATTTAATTCAATCCAGAAACACTAATCCTTTCAAAATTTTTATAGTATTATTATTCGATTTCAAATTTGCTTTTAAAATCAATGTTTTGATCACTACAGGAGATTTTACATGTTTTTTCATATATTATTTGCTTAAAAACACTCCAAATTAAATTTTCGGAATTCTCCGGAAGCAAAAAGCTATCTCGAGCGAGATAGCTTTTTTCCATTTTAGAAAATTGAATATTTCACCCTCCAACGGAAAATTTCTATTTGAAATTCAAAATATTTCAAAACATTCGGGCAGTTTCGTGCACTTTTGTAGAGGGCGCTTGTATAGCAAATTTACCATTTGCTCGTGGGAATTCCCGTGGGAATTCCCGTGGAAATTCCGTCTGTTTACACGGTTAGTGGGAGAATTATTAGAAGATCGAAAAAACAGAGAAAAATGCACAATTTTGGGTGCACTTTTTCAAAAAATCTTTAAAAAATATACTAAATTTTCATCGTAGGTTCTTGATATGTTCACATATGAGGATGAAATTTTGCGTCATTTTAGCTTTATGTGACTACCACCGGATAATTAGGATCGGAGATATAGGGTAAAGTGGTACAAGTTGGACAGTGGTACAATTTGGACAGGGCTCTTTTTATCTTGATAAATTTAATATTTCATTTTTATTTGTATATTTTTAATGCTTTAGTTTTATAATTTGGTTTCTTGTGCTTAAAACCAAATTTTGTACTGTATTTATCAAGAAAACAGCCATGTCCAACTTGTACCGGCGAATTGTCCAACTTATAACACTAATTCCAAATTATATCACTTTACCCTAAATGTTTGAATTTTATAAAACAGCAAAAAATTAAAAATGCGTATTTAAAAAAAAATCTAAACGTGACCCGGACAAACGGATTTCAGATTTGAGACTCTTAAATGACCCTCTAACAAGTTTTGGAACTCTCGTCAAAGACACCTACAACGTGTCGCACAGTGATTCCCGCTATCACCCTCGTATGAGATCACTAAAAGTTCTTAGTTTCATTAGGCAGCTAATTTGCTAGTTGGGATAGGAAGAATACACCGACAGAGTTAAAAATACATTTTCTTGTTTTACGGAGACTTATGCAAATTTAGTGCGCAATGTTACGCAAGAAAAATTTGACATCACGTAAGTTTGATAATATTTTCCTTTAATCCTTTTTCTGATTTCTGCATTTTTTTTAGATAGTACTTTTCTGAAGGTTTGTTAATAAATTCGTGTTATGAATAATTGAGATCTACATTATATTTATGTGGTGCTCCTTAAATATTTACACATATCATAATAATATAAAATGAGAAGCAAATACGTCACGAAGATTTGCAAGAAAGTACAGGCCTTTCATTCATTCATTCATTCATTTTCAACCGCTTATCCCTAGTGGGGTCGCGGGCCTTTAATTTAAAGTACAATTTAATCTTACGTAATTCGGTTAATTTTGAAAACATTGTTCGAATTGTCTGGGAGATCAGAAATGTTATTCATACTACGCACGTGTTAGAAATTTTAAGATTCTACTGTGATTCATTTACATATTATTATATATAAACCCATATATTTATCATTTTGAATTCAACCGTCGTTGTCTAAATTTGAGATAACCAAATTTAAGACATTCTACTTAACTCTTATCTGCTTATCTGGGCTTATCACTGATCATTTTCTATTTTAAATAGATTGAGTACAGAAGAGTAACAAAAGAAAAAAAAAAGTTCATTAAAATCGGTTAATAAACATTAGAAATAGAGTTCGGTCAATTTGTATACAGAGTTCTTCAAATTTGAACATTTGGGGGGTATAGATGACATTTCTCACTCCTCAAATTTGAACGATATTTTCAAAAATGTATCGGAATTCATGTGAAATGCACTTTCCCTAAATTAAGATAAATAACTTTAGAGAATATATCAATGTCATTTATTGTGAAATAAATGGAATTTGTTGCGGAACTTAATATAATACGATAATATTGAGGAAGCACCAGAGAAAAATAGTTTTAATTCAGATTCCACACAAAACTTTTTGCACATAACCTCAAATTTTATATTTTGAACTCAACTGTCGTTCGAATTTGAGGAGTTCAAATTTGAGGAACTTGACTGTAGTAAGAGTCGGGATATAGTGGGGTGGGGAATGGATACGGATGCGACCTACTGTTAGAAAGGTCTCGATCTCAAATACAATATACTTAAAATTTAAGAAAAATCATAATCTAATTTTCGAAATATTCGGCATTGGATTTTCAAAAATCGATTTTTCGATAAATCGGATTTTCGATTAAATCGGGTGAAATTGAGGGATGTAGAAGAAGAGTTGTAATATTTAACGAAAGTTTTCCAAAAACACCAAAATTTTTCAAATAATCACAATTAGAACCGTAGATAGGGAAGACCAGGGCAGAATTAGTCAATCGAAATTTTTCATTGCGTATAATTTGTAAGAAAAATGTTTGTAACAGGCTGATAAATATTTCAATGAATAGGAAGGGATGTGTTTTCTTCAAATAAGTAGTGGTTTCTCTAATATTCCTTCTACGGCAGGCTATATAACATCCCACGGTCTAATACCATGCGTGGCTAAATCTGCCCCGGTCTCCCCTATGGCCATTTAAAAATAAAATTTTTAACACCTTATAGCTCAGATTAGAGGGGTTGGGACGACTTAAGTTTTTTTTTTAAATCGAAAGCTCTTAGGTCCAGCTATACCACACTAAAATTGGAGACCGATTTATGACAGAGGGGCTGAGTTATTGAAAAATCAAAATTTGGGGATTTTTCAAAATGGCGAAAGGAGGTGGAGGGGTAGATATGACATCATCAACTTCTAGCCACCCATCGATATTTAACCTATGCCGAAAACCGCTTGTCGATATCTCTTTTCGTTCTCTCTCTAGAAGTGGTTATACGACGGACGGGACGTACGTCCACGAAAATCGTTACAGAAATGTGAAAACGTATTTATATAAAGTTTGTGCACAATCTGACGAGGTCGTATTTTAACTCAGACCACAGAAGCTGAGATTATAAAAAATCTTAGTTATTTATGGAAAGGATCTTTAAACCATCATCTTAAACTTTCAGTGTGCAATATCTTGGGAATAGTTTATTATTAAATTTTACGTGCTAAATATTCTCAAAGATCAATCTGCTGAATCTATTAGATTCCGAAGGCTTAAACTTCCTTACTTGGTTTTTCTTTTCCATTTGCCCATATGATACAGTGAGAAAGTCTAAAACTGTTAAATTAGAATTGATTTAAAATTACCCCATTTTACCGTAATTTAATTGTAGTCCTGGGTCTCGGGACAACCGATTATTCACTCTGCAAGACCCAGGATACGGAGCTCAATTGCTCCCCTTTCTATGATCTGATCAATACTGACTCTCTTTCTTCTCGCATTCACGATACAATCTTACTACACGAAGAGTAATCACACACGATTTTCAAAAGATTAGCCATTATGATTATTTTAAAAGAACTGAATCCTACATAATTAACATACATTTCTAAATATTATATGAAAATACTAAAATAACTAAATTATTACGTTAGTATAAGATTAACATAATTAATTATTGTAACTTACCTCTAGTTACAGCTGAAAAAAAAACATTAATCAAGTTTTCCTCGGTAGTATAGTGGTCAGTATGACCAAAATACATGAAATATCAAATTATGTTTATTAGTTATTAGTTTATTTATTAATATTGGTTGCCATGCATGTCTTTTAATTTTTACGGTATATTACAGGATTTTAATTTTTTACTTACCTTTGGTTTTATGTACCTGAAACAGAAAGAGTATTCTAATTAGCTTAGTTTTATTAAGTTTAAACATTATTGTTATAGCACAATCCTAGAATTTTATTACTCAAACTCTAAAGAAAGTGCATTATAACAAGTTATCGATTATAAATTTATTTAATTCATTCTCCCTATGTCTCAAAAAGTTGTATGTTAAAGAATTTTTTTTTGTAAAATAAGAAATTACTTTAAGAAATTCTTATGTTATTTATAAAAATCTTAAATATTAACATACATAAGGCATTTTCAGAACATTAAACATATATCTTATAAGATTCCTTATTCTCAATGATTTTACCGGAAAAAACAATTTTCTCAGGATAAAACTTTTTCCTAAAAATACAACTTTTTTGAGACCAAGGGAGAATAAAATTATCACTTATTCGCAAATTCTACTTTAATAAATATATTTATTTTTTTAAAAATATTGTAAAAAGAATTAATTTCTAATTCACTTTTTACTACTTTTATAAAGTTGTTCAAAATTAAAACTTAAAAACTTGCAAAATTGAAATAGGTTTGTAAAGTCGAATCTCGTTGTTTAGTCAAAGTTTCGTATTTGTTTTTTTTTTCAATATTGTTTAGGTTTTTGAATGGTCTTGGCTTGCGGTTCTCTTTTAAATGTAATTAAAGTATATTTTATTAATCTGCAATATTAATTTTTCGAATATTTTTCACTGCAACTGACAACTGCGCAGTTATATTGGAATTAATCATTTCTTTACAAATTAGAACAAAATTGACGTATTGATAAATTCAAAACCTTCGAAGAATAGATCAAATGATAAGATAGCGCAAAGGATAGAAACAGCACCCAGGTTCCCGGATCATCTGCATTGAGCATAGTCATCTCATCACCTCGTCAAACCCGCTCCCCACCCAGAACAGATACATCGGGAGTTTGGGGAATTTTTTTTACACAAAAAAAAAGTCTATGTATATGTAAATAAAACGCTAGTCATCCCTGTATACTCATTTTCAGCTATTTACTAGCATAAATTATGTATTTCATTATACGTATACTTGGAGCATTATATGGGCAACTCTATGTGCACGGCGCACACGTAGTGTATAATAATTTTATAAGAGGCGCATCAAATATAGACGACAAATTGCGCATGTGTGCATACAATTCAATATAAAACCTCTCCATGCTGAAGCTCCCCGTACATAAAATCATTTTATATATATATATATACTTTTCATCGGGCACATAATCCCTGTATTAGTGTGGTGTGTCGAGGCATTATATTGCGCACATAGAACTGGTATAACTATACGTATATATACAAAAAGGTATGAGTAGAGATTATTGCATTGATTTTTATTTTAATTCTACAGGCAAACTTCAGGAAATTACCAATGAAATCTCCTGCCATTTGCTGAAAATTCATTTAGTCAGTAGAAAAAAAAACAATTATATATGCATCCCTATTGATTGGCACGAAATACTTAACTTAAAGCATCCTTATGCAATACAGATTCATTAGAATTCACCATAAAACTCCTGGCTAACAAGAACAACTCCCTTAAAAATAAACTATTTTGCATATATACTGTCGAATTTGAAAAGCAGTTAAAAGGAAAAGAAAGACGTTTAAAGAGCAAAAACGAATGGCATAAAAAAAGAAGTTCGATCTTGAAGACGCCACCATGGAGTCCACAAGTGAAGTGACTCTGTGGAGACCTCTGACTCAGTTGAGATCAATGAAACAGGTTTTTGGTCACTTTTGGCGGGAAGAGTGTGATTAGTAACGTCCACACCAGGGTCATTTGAATGTGAAATAATGAGATGGGGTACGGAAACTTGAGGCATAAAATCACTAATGCACCTCCTTTGTGGACATACACCACCAATTATTTTTATTTATTTTTTTTAATTCCAAAAATTCCAACATTTATACTCTAGAATTTATATTATTTGAAGAGACAGCAAACATTGTAAAGAATCATTGAAAATTCTCACATTGCGACAATGCAAAAAATCGATAACTCAGTGGTGGTGGGTGGTTCTTTTGCTCCCCCCTCGTCAACCCAATCCAAAAGTCCGCTATAAATGATGATTCTGACGATGACTATCATCTCACGATGATGACGACGTGGATACATACACAAGGTGGAATGGGCAGGAGAAGAGCATCTGTATACATATATACAGAAAAAATATACACGTTACAGCAATTCACAGTGGTTCAGAAAAATTTCCCAGTCGGTCCAAAAGATTAGTAAATTAATACAAATTCAAAATATTAGAGGACTTTCACAGAGGATTTTGTTAAACTTAGTAGAGAGACTTAAGATAGACGGACATTAAGAAGTATTAAGTTTTAATGTACTAAGTCGAAAAACATAAACAAAATACAGTGACGTTTAATGTCATTTTAATCGAAAATTCAAGATATGCTAGTTTTACAAAAAGTATGTTTCCTTCGAAGGTAAGGGGCTTGATGTAAAACTCAAAATTGAAACTTTATTATATTTATAGGTGTTTCAGAGTTCAAGCTACTCGAATACAGTAGATTCCCGCTCAATCGTCTCTTTTTCAATCGGGCGAACAATTTTGTTGGCAATTTTCACGCTTGACTTTCAAGCAAATTAGCTCAAATTCACTGTATTTTTTCTTATTTTATCTTGATTCTTTATAATTGAGCGCTTTTCGTGGAATTTACAATGACTTTGACGCCAAAATCTCTCGATTATTTGAATGACATTTTGCCCCACATGCCCGATTGAGAGGGAGTCTACTGTATGTATTTAGTCATTACAAAGATTGAGATCATACGAGGCATGGATACTTTTCCTTTAAAAAAATCGCATTGTTTAGATTTTACGGTTTCGGAACCAATTCATAAATCACACAAAAGATAAAAGTCACTCAAAAGAATCAAAAAATCATGTATACATTCAGTCATTACAAAATTTATTGGTTTAGATAGAGTAACTATCCACACTGGTAAAAATAAAAGGGTCAAATTGACCCTTTTCAAAAGGATGGATCGTATTTGACCCTTTGAAAGGTTCACTTTTGTATCTCTTGAAATTTAGTATGCACATTTATCACGAATAATCATGTTTATTGTAAACTTATTACTGATATCATATTTCTCTCATCTGAGCGAACACCAAAGATCACTTTTTCATTGTTTTTTTATTCGTTTATTCCGGAATTAAATAGATGTCAAAACCGTGACCCTTTCGAAGGGTACCTGGTGACCCTTTCAAAGAGTCAAATATGATCCATCCTTTGGAAAAGGGTCAATTTGACCCTTTTATTTTTACCAGTGCAAGAAAACAAATTGTTAATCTGAATTTGAATCAGGAAAGGGGATGATGCACAATTCGAATTTTTGGTCCGTTATTTTAAGCACAAATTGTGCATGAATTCTCGCGAAGCGAGAAAAGACAACAAAAATGTATTTTCATCTCTGTCGGACTATTTTTCCCAAGTAATGCCCTAGACACACTTACGACTTAAGCCGAGAGACGACTTAGTGGAAAATTATGGAAATGTAGTTTAATCATAATATCGATGATAATTACACTAAGTCGTCTCTCGGCTAATCCTCAGGTGTATCGAGGCCCTAATTGAAGGACCAAAGTTACTAAAAATCCATCCCCATAACAGCAATTCGGATATTAAATGCGTAGAAATAAATTATCCAAAATCACTCAAATTACGTATGATGTTTAATCCTATAGTAAGGAATGGGTTAAGCAGAAGACTCGACTCTACCAAACGTACCATGTAAGATCCGTAAAAACTGTTAAATTTTACCTCCAAAAGTTTGTCAATCCCAAATTATACTCTTAGGTTTGTTAAATTAAGCTACTTGAAGATAAAAATGTGCATAGCCGTGAATTGAGCTATACACAGGGTCCACAGCGTAATACTTCATAAGTAGGGGGAGGTGGGGCTACATTGCTATCCGATTTTTTTTGCATATTTCTAATGGAAACTGGGTTTTAACATGATGTAAAAGACAGCTTTATTTAAAAATATGCGAAAAAGTCGTATAACAATCTAGCCCTACAGCTCCAAGTAGCTCCACCTCCCCCTACTATTCCCATAATACTCTACTGGTTATACTGTTCCTGTTTTTTCTATAAAACAATTGCTTTTTCTTAATCAATTGTAACGTTTCTCGAACTCGATAAATCGAGTTCGAGAACTCTTATCGAGTTGAACTCGATAAGAGTTCAAGACTTTTATACTCGATACTGATTTGAATTTGTTTACACTATTGGAAACAATTTTAGTTCTGTAATAAAAGTAGCTTGTATTGAAATCTCTGTTATTGTCAAAAATGTTATGGTGATAAACAAATTAGCATTTAAACTTACTGAGCCTATGTTTAGTTTCTCAGTGCTACGTTTTATAACAATTTAGATAGTCACCTGTAAGATGTTCATGTAAAAATTTGACTTTATTGTTAGAATAAAGCTTATCTTTATAAAGACTATTAAGGATTTGTCGAGGAACATCAATAAGCGAATTTTAATAGTAATACTTGATGTCTTTGGGCCTTTAAATACTTAATAAGCCTATATTCTATGAGACAGAATATGCCAGTCTCAGACACTCAACTTATCTTCTCTCTGCGTAATTGAACTAAGGGTCCGTAGTACATTCATTTTTGGGTTTAATTAGTGAGTCTGTTTAGGACCTAACCACAATTTGTCTAACCATACGTAACTGTTTTGATTGATTCCAATTGCATTTAATCCTTGACATAAGGAATTTAGAAATCTCTTCGAAAATGCAACAACCAGTTTAGAAATTCGTATAGAATTAGTAAGCATATGATCAAATTGCCATATTCTCAGCGGAGAATCTTTAAAAATTCATCTACTCTTTAAAGTTCTTTGTTCGCCAAAGCTTAGATTTGCCCGGTAAAGCCAGATTTTGAACCCACCCGAGCACAGAGAGTAGGATGGAAATACTGAAATTGCAACGGAGGAAATGAAGGTGAAAAAGAGAGGCAGTTGAAGTGAAAAGCGGAAAAGAGGAAGTACATAGGATCCACCAACACATTGGGGCGGCCTTTGGAGGATTCTGTGTGGAGAATGGATGCGCCGGTGGAGTGACATGAGAGCACAACATGAGCACCCAACATCGGCAGCGACAAGTGTGCGGAGATTGAAAGGGTGGACTAGAGAAGGGTGCACCCAGATGCCATAATCTGATCCTGAGTGCATGTGCAACTGAGTGAGAAGGGATGCGTGCAAACTTGGCAGGTTTAGAGAGGCTAATTGAACCTCCCTCAGTACCACCCAAAAACCAGAAGAACACCAAAGATACGAAAGCGACAATATCATTTTATGGATGGCAAAATCAAGAGGAATGGTGCAGGCTCCAATTTGTAGATTTATTATTCCATCTCACTCACAACATCTCTTGGATGCACAAAGCCACACATACACACTACCAGGTTGAATTCCAGGTGGAAAGATGCAATCACAGAATTATTCGCATGCACCTCTTAAACTCTATATATATAATATATATATATACATATCTCAGTGATTTTCAAACTGTGATTGCTGCTTTTATGGCTCATTTGGCCGCGAAAGCACAGTACAGCCTTCAAATTGTCCAATTAAGCGAAAAATACCCCTAGGTGCCTTCCAAGCAATTGGTCACCTCGAAAACCATGCACGAAAATACATGGAAAATATTTACTAATAAGTGCCATACATAAAATTGTAGATTTGTAAATGTAAAATTTTAGAGAGCGTAATAGTGGCAGGTTTCTTTATTTTCAAAATTTCATGATCCATAAAACAATGTAAAATCCTTAAATTGATCTTTAAAGTGATCTCAAAAACAATAGATCTAAAAACTAATTTTTATAGCTATTAACGCTCGCTAGGTAGTTTATTTCGTTTAATTCAAAATCTACTAAAAAAAATCTATCTTTATCGGAACGCAGTAAATAGAATTACTAACGAAAAATGGTTTGAGTGCATTAATACTCAAATTTCAATATTAAGATCACAAAAAAATACTTTACCATAGGACATACGAGCGAATTTATTGCATTAGAAAATATATTATAAAAAAATTACACCTATATCATAGAACACTATTTTGGTAATTTGCAACTTGTAGGAGGATTCTATAATGACATTGCCTATGTCAAATGACAAATTTTGATTCAAAATTTAAGAGCGGGACTACAATAAAGGTCAGTGAGCATCAAATCACTATTAAAAAGAGCTCTGTGAAACACGCAGTATTTAATATTAATCGTTTTTCGAATAGTTTTCCCTTATAGACCACATAACAATTTTAATATTAGGTGAGATTCTTAACAATCTCACCTACTATAATCCTAACAAAATTTCATGTCGTCCGATCGACCTCAAATTTGGCCAAAATGTGTTTCGCCACTTCCTGATTCCGAATATATATGTGGCTAAGTTACGTTCCCGGCCGGCCGGCCGGCCGGCCGCTCTTTGGAGCTTAATAGCTCCTAAACTAAAAAAGATATCGACTTGCGGTTTTCGGCAAAGGTTATATATCGGGTGAAAATTGCAACTTGGTGCATTGACCCCCCACCCCCCACCCCTCCTTCCGCCATTTTGAAGACCCCCCTTTTTTTGTTTTCTCAATAGCTCCGCCCCTATGGCATCGAGCGGGCTCAAATTTTAGTATGTTATAGCTGGGCCTTAGAGCTTTCCATCAATACCAAACTTAAGGTCCCCCGACCCCCCTGACCCGAGCTATAAGGGTCCAAAAAAATTTTCTTAAAATGGCCATAACTCCGGTTCTAATTGTCAGAATTTAAAAAGTGAGGGCTTTTTGGAAAGCTCTCGTGAAATGCCACTTCCTCTTCTAACATCGCAAGTTCATAAAACCACCGCTAGGGGCGCTTTTTTTAAAAAGAAAATTTTTAAATCTTAAAAGTTAAATAACTCAAAAATTCCATTGTGCATCGGGCTGAATTTTTAGTATGTTGTAGCCGTTGATTATACCTATCAAACAAAAAAAACCTTAAGTCGATCTAAAACCCCTGACCCGAGCTATAAGGGGTCAAAGTTCGAACATTGACCGGCCTCTATCTCCGGTTCTAATTGACATAGCGACCTAAATTTTACCTTTTTGGTTTCGTCTCGATGAGCACTTTCAGATGGAAGTTCAAAAAGTCACCACAGGTGGCGCTGTGATAGCGTCAAAATTCATCGAAATTCAAAGTCACTTTTCTCAAAAACGGCATTGTGCAAGTTAATGAAATTTTAGTATGTTGTAGTCCAGTCTAGGACGTTTCCAAAATGGTGCGTATGTGCGCTGTGGTTTCAATAGAACCGGAGATATGAGGGGTCAAAGTTCACGAAATTCAAAAAATCATATCTCCGGTTCTATGTGACCGATTTTGATGAATGAGGGCTTAAACGAAAGATCTCACCAAATGCTACAACTTTCTAGAATGTTTGAACTTCGTGGGACCAACACCAGGGGCGCCACAGTCGAAAAACCAATTTCAATATCACATAACCTCAATTATCTCGACTGTAGCTGAACCGATTTTGATGATTACTTCGACATAATTGTAGAGAACATTTGTCTCTACATTTCGTCCATACATCATTTTCCGCTCAGACTACGCTATCACTCCGATTTTGCCGTTTAAGTGTGAAAAAATTGATTTTTCCAATAATAACGCTTTGAAATCACTCAGATGCCAATTTGACTGCCTCTACTCCACCAAGACACTTAAAATAGGGGTTTAAATGGAAAGTCCCGCAAAATACAACAATTCTTTGATATAGTTGAAGTTCAACAAATGACTACTTGGGGAACTCTGGATGAAAAAACGAGTTAAGAAACAAAAAACCTCGCTTATCTTGGCTTCTGAGTAATCGATGAGTTCAAGTTCTACGGCAAAATTATAGAGAACATTCTGGTCTACATTTCACCCATATAACACTTTTCTGTCAGTTCATCCAAATCCTTGACATTTTGGTTCAAATACAAAACTTGTATAATTTCACGAATTTGATTCAAGATAACTGGATGGCGTCTCCCAACTTCAGCTCCAAATCGAATTTGCATGCACTCCGAGTTAGCTCACGTTAAGAATCTCACCTACATAAGCCGGTTAGGATTATCTGTCCCTTTCATATGACAACGCCACACGGTTACGATTACGGATCTCACATGGTACGCACGTTTGGTAGAGTCGAGTCTTCTGCTTAACCCATTCCTTACTATAGGATTAAACATCATACGTAATTTGAGTGATTTTGGATAATTTATTTCTACGCATTTGATATCCGATTTGCTGTAATGGGGATGGATTTTTAGTAACTTTGGTCCTTCAATTAGGGCCTCGACACACCTGAGGATTAGCCGAGAGACGGCTTAGTGTAATTATCGTCGAAATAATGATTAAACTACATTTCCATAATTTTCCACTAAGTCGTCTCTCGGCTTAAGTCGTAAGTGTGTCTAGGGCATTACTTGGGAAAAATAGTCCGACAGAGATGAAAATACATTTTCTTGTTCTTTTCTCCCTTCGCGAAAAGTCATGCAAAATTTGTGCTTAAAATGGCGGACGGAAAATTCGAATTGTGCATCATCCTCTTTCCTGATTTGAATTCTGATTGCCAATTTGTTTTCTTGGACAGTTACTCTATCTAAACCAATAAATTTTGTAATGAATGAATGTATACATGATTTTTTTTTTATTCTTTTGAGTGATTTTTATCTTTTGTGTGATTTATGAATTGGTTGCGAAGCGGTAAAAGCTAAACAATGCGATTTTTTAAAGATGGGGAAAAGTGTCCATGCTTCGTATGATCTCAATCTTTGTAATAACTAAATAAATATAACTTATTGCACCCATATTTTAAAAACTAGAAGAAAGTGCCCAATTTTCAAAATATATTGCGAAGTCACATTTTATAGAGAAACAGAAGAAAAATTTAGCCATTACGAAGCTTGGAATCGTACGAAGCATGGTCACTTTCCCTTATAGCATATGTGTCTGAAGACGATTTCAAGCATTTAGCAAATCATGGGACATTTTGTCACCACTTTTAGTTGTACTTCTTCTCAAATATCGCACTACTTAATATTCGCACTTCGCACCAACAAAATACTGAAGGCCGCGAACTATCAAGAATTTCGGATTTACAATTCGGTAAAAAAAGGATTTATCCTTGCAATTCTACGATCTGAAGAATAATGTTTCAAATTCAATATTTGATCTCAAAATTAAAGATTTCCAATTCTGAGGGTAATTACATTTTATCTATTCCGATCTTGTCTCAAAATTGAAAATTCTTTGCAGGCGGAATTCTTGACCAACTTCAAAATTAAAAAGGAATCCTAAAAGATTTTGACATTTACAATTCAGTTCCATTATTGTAAAGTTTGTTGCATTTTAGCTGAACATTTTAATGAAATTTGACATTGCAAAATCAAAGATCTTTAATAAAGAATATGACTTAGCCTTTATCGTTTTAAAATTTTACGCTTAAAGGGTATAGGATATTAACTAGCACTAAAGAACCATTTATCAGACGTAAAGGAAACTGGAGCAAAACTTGTCAAAACGCATATTTAATTCTTTCACGAGCTCTGAGAAAACTTAAACGTTTTATAATGAGCATATTCTTATAGGAAATTTACTGCTCTACAAGATTGCAGAAGACTATTTTCCTCTATCTCGAAAGAAATGTGATTTTCGAATCATTTTCTAAAAGTCGATTTTGTGGAGATTCTCAAAATTGCTGAGGCAAATTTTGTCAGTCTTCGGATAATTTTTGACGTTTTACTCTCGCAAACATTAAAAATATCAAATAGACACTCTACAACATTGTCGAAGATAATTTTTCTCTATCTTAACGAGAAATGTGCTTAAATTGAGCTAATCAGTATTGATATTTTCTGTAAGCCAAATATTCCAAAATAGGGCTCAAATTTCATTATTTTTTATTTTACATAATCCTTCCACGCCGAATCCCTTGAAACTTTGTAAGTTTAAGAAGGTTCATAAAGACTATCTATAATAAAAATTTCAAGCATCAGTCTCTTTTATTTTAGGAAATAGTGAATAATAAAATTTTCGTTTTGACAAATTTTGCCCCAGTCTCCCCTGCTGAAAATGTTCCTATCAATTTTTGACTCATTTTGATTAGTTTTATTATCAGCTATCGTATCAATAAAGTTTTAACTAATCAAAAATGTGCATTTGCATTTAGTCATATTCCAAAATCTACTTTCAACGAGAAAAATCTCTCTACTGCTTTAGAAAAGACACAAAAAGCAAAAAACGGTTTTAAAAAAAACTGAATTCAAAATCACATTTTTTATTAAAATATAGAAATTTAATGTAAGACAAAGTTCTAGAGAATGAGTTTTTGTACAAAAACATGCTAATTTGATATATGCAATTTGGCCGAATAAATATTGTACAATCTAAATTTGGTAGATTTTAATTACTTCTTTACACCATTTCTACTGTTACTTTTTACCCCAAGTAATAATTTTAGTTGTTTATTGAGTTTTGGCAGAAAACTCGTCGAAAACTTAAGAAACAGACAACGGATTCGTGATCAATGAATCCAAGTTACTATAAATGTACTGACTACTCCTACACAAATTTTGGAAAATAAATTGGTCATTACGATCATTATTGATTATCTCCATTATTAATTATTGTAAAACAGGACACAAAATTTAAATATTGTTTTTTATCTTTCATATTCCTTACAAAAATTCCTTTTAAAACTATTTTATGGCATCTTTCGATGATTTATGAATCGGCTCTTTCAAATCGGTTGAGAACCGGTAAACGGTAAATATTGCGAAAGTTTTTTTTTTAATTCTGAGATATACATTCTAAGTCACGGGTTCGAGCACTTCGCAAAGCTTGGGACGCGTTGCCACCCCATTTTAGAAAAAAAATGAATTTTTATATTTTCGATTTTTGCTTCAGTTTTCCGTACTGATCATATTTAATTTTTATACTGCTCGTTATTATAATATAGAAAAAATATTTGTATTTTTGGCCTGTCAAAGAAAATTAATTACATAAAAATTGAGATAAAATGAAATAAAAATAAAATTTAAAAAAATATTTTTCCAGAGTTTAATGCCCAGCCCACAATAACTTTTAATTTATATAAACATTTTTTTTTGACTTTTCAGTGAGAGTGAATTCAATCTTGATCTAGTCTTCTCGCTCACTCTTATAGAAATTTTAAAAACATGTTTACAAAACAAAAATGTTGTTAGTAAACATGTTTTCAGAATTTCCAATGAGAGTGAAAAAAATGACTAGATCTTGATTTTATTCACTCTCATTGAAATCATAAAAACATATATACAAAATAAAAGTGATTGTGAGCTAGATAACAATAACTGAACAATAACTTTTGTTTGTAAGCATGTTTTCAAAATTTCTTATGAGAGAGAGCGAGATGACTAGATCTAGATCTCACTCATTCTAATTGAAATGTCAAAAACATGTTTACTAAACAAAAGTTATTGTGCGTTGGGCATAATACATGGTGCTTCTGATGTTCATATGACATTTTTTGTATATTTAACGAAACAGTTATAACTAGTTAAAGTTTTGCTAACGAATATTTTCTTCACCAAGGAATATATTTAAACATAGAATTATTAATTTGATCTTGTAGGGCTTGTAGGGCCTGTATAGACCTGAGAAATCGCCTAGAGTCGGTTAATCCTAATTATGGTCGAATGAACACCTCTTTGACAACCCCTATTGACACTTTTGTCAAAATGCTGAAATTTATTTTATGTATCTAATAAAATGTAAGTAATATAGCGGTTTTTCATTAATCTACGTTTTTCGATAAAGATAATTGTTCAAATTTCGTATTCAAAATGGCACAGAGTAGGGCAGAGATGTACAAGAACCGTTGAAACCGAATAAACGTCAAAAAAAAGTTTCTTCTGGTGGCGCTTTGACTATTGACGTACACACGGCTCTTCGTTATCCGGCTGACTGGGGGACAAAATGAAATTTAGGTTTTTTGAATGACCAACTGTTTTTATATTTTATGCTGTGTGAATTTATTTTCTGTCTGCCAAAGAACAAGAGAATTTTCTTCATGGTGTGCTTACGTGCGTTATGTTTCATTTTTTATCACAATTATGTATTAAAAACTTCGATACAATGATAATAATACTTTAATTCACACTGGAGAAACTTCATGTTCAGTAAAAATAATTTTGAATGTATCAACCGCCAGTGTTTGGCAGCCGTCACCCGGATAACGAAGTGCCGGATAACGAAGAGCCGAGTGTACATGTTTCATTTGACGTTTATTCGGTTTCAACGGTTCTTGCACGCCTCTGGAGTAAGGAGTCAATTAGGTCCTGACACGAGTGCTTAAAGAGTCAATAGGTGTTCCTTTTACCCTACAATCTAAAATCTAAATATTGATTATCAATAGGGGAGACTGGGGCAAAAAGTCACAAAACGGATATTTTATTTTTTTGCAAGCTACTCGAGCGCTTCAAAAATTTCTAATTAGTGCAGTTTTATAGGAAATTTTCCACTCTACAACTTTGTGAAAGTAATTTTGCTCTATTTTATAAGGAAATACGTTTATCGAGCCAATTTCTAAAAGGTAATTTTGTGACTATTCTCAAAAATGCTGGGGCAAATAGTACCAGACATAGGGTATTATCATATTTTGATTTGCTTCATTATGGGCTTCCGTAAAATTGAAAAAATTACCTAGAGGACATATTTTCATAGAAAATTTATTCATCTACACCTTTGTAAAACTTCGTTTTCTCTACGAGAGAAGCGAGAAAACGAGAGTAGCGCTTTTCAAGCTATTTTAAAACACACAATAGACTGTAAATCGTTTAACCATTGCCAACGACAAGCGACGAGACATTGTACTGACGTTTCTTTGCGCTGTGAGACATCAGAAAATGCTTAGCTTTTTTGTTACAATTTGCTCTATACCTTTTGTTACTTTTTACCCCAAGTGGCCATTTTTAATAATAGGATTTCTGGAGAAAAGAACCTTTGTGAAATTCTAAAATAGATAGCGGATTCGTATTCAAATAATCCAAATTATTTAGAAAATATTCACCAGTGCATTAATTTTGGAAAATAAGTAGGTAATAATTGTTATTTTCTGTAAGGAAAATATTTGAAAAATCGGGCTACAGTGCTGTCTCGTTATATGCACAGTTTGGGTACTTTTTTTGACAGTTCTCTCTCTGAATATGCACAACTTTTTTTGAAATTCCCAACGGTTTTTTTTCTTTCTTTTAATAAATTATCATTTTTTTATTGTTCTAGAATTTCCCGTGTTATTTTAAATATAATATGAGACAGAAAAAATAAAATTAGGAAAATTAAAAACAAGAAAAATTAGTTACCAAGAAAATAATTTTCTTTATTACTTTGTCAAAATGTAAACAAATTGATTTTAAATGCAACCGACACAAAAGCTGTGCATATAGAGAGTGTGCATATAGAGAGACAGTACTGTATAAATTTCGATATTTTTTATTTTCTAAATTCCTTGTTCGAATTCTAAGAAACTTACGACATTGAAGAAGGTCTATGGAGGCTATCTATAGAAAAAATTTGAGCTGCTATCTTTTTTACCTTGGAAGATATTGAATTTTGAATTTTTCGATTTGTGACTTTTTGCCCCAGTCTCCCCTACATTATCAATCAAAAAAACTAAACCGTATTTTCGTTAATCCTCATACTTGTATAAGTCCTTAGGAATTACGGATCTGAATTTTAAGGTGAAGATTCTTTTTTGTCAATCAGTTCTTTATATTATATTTTCATCCCTTAAATTTACTTCATAGCCTCTCTACATGTTCTAAAAGTTCTATTCTTGGGATTGTATTGCTTCTCTAATTCCTAATATTCCGAAGACCATCTATAGTGAATGGATGAAATGCCTAACCAATTCACATGGATTACTTTCCAGACATCCCCATGCTGTGATTATTATGAACTTAACAAGAGATCCATCCCTAAGCCCCATTGCAATGTTGAGAATCCCTGCCGTGGAGTGCTTTATCGAAAGTTCTATATGCAATGCATTCACTGAGGGAATTGCCTTCTGGAACAGCATACAGCGCATATCAGTAGCCTGAACATCATATTGCAAAATTGTCTTCACACTCGCCATGGCACAGAAAACACAGATATGGGGTGCTAAGAGTGGATTGGTTCTGACACTATTGTAGGTTAGCTTGTGTGGGATTCTGGTTGAGATTAGAGATTAGATGATTTCAAATATTTTTTAGGGTGGTCGGTATATATTATCCTAACATGTCAATATCCAATCACCGACTCTACTGACTGGATAACAAATTCTGGCACATTTCTGACTAAATTATGCTATACCACTATCATGTTCAGAGTCATGCCATTTAATACTAAAATTATAACAAACTTGGCACAAATGTTCTGTTACCTCTCCAGAAGAGATTCGTTCGATACGCAAATTATGTTCTCTGACCAGGCAAACTTACTTTTTCACCTGGATGGAAGAGATGTGCAAAATATACGCAAAACACGGAAGCCAAGAAGTAACGGTAGACCCCTCGAACCGTTAATGGTAGTGATTTAATTTTTGCCCAACCACTACTCCACACAATCAATCTCAAAAAATCAAGCCGGTAATCTTCAATGCACCACCGGCTTCTTTTATCTTCTAGTCAGTGCGAATGTCAGAGAGATTTTCATAAATTTAAATTGTTTTCCAGCTTTCAAATGAAAAGACATCTCATCCAGGCTGTCCGGAAGTCATCCGGTAAGCCTTTTTCTCTATGTAAAAACCACCCTCGCAATGTCTCAAAAAAAATATGTTTTACAATACTATGCCTATAGAAGTACGATAAATACCCCAAATTGTAGAATTAAGAGTGAAAATTGAAATATTTTACCCAATTTTCAGTGAAAAACAGGCGCAGACGAAATCCGCTCTCGCAGAGGTGTCAGGAAAATTTGTTTACACGTTGCACAAGGACAGTTTTTGACACAAAACAACACAATACAGTGAATTACCTAGTCTATTGCATCGACCATTGTTGGAAAATGCACAAACACGACGGGAAAATCTGCAAAAAACGGAATTTTGCAAAAATTTTCACCCACAAAAGGTTATTTTGTTTTGACACTCGTAGACGGCGCCTGACATTTCACTTTTCCGGCTGCGATCAGCGCCTTGTGCGTTCAACACATGAATTACTGTTTATCTCCTCCATGTGTCTTGGATTTTTCTAAACCTAGAAGTTTAGAAAAAAGGTCAAATTCTTATCACAAAATGATTTCAAAATTAAAACTCAGAATATTGATCGGGTTTTCCAACTCATCTATTCCATCCTCCTTCACTTTTTTGTACAAATCAACAGACAATTCATTAACTGGACCATTTTAATAGAAACAGGCGGAATTCCCAGTTAATTCTATGGCTAATGAGAGGGAAAGTATCCATTTGGGATTATTTGCTTCATAAACAGAAATAATTCTAAGGTGAAATTCTCTTAAAAAACCGTAAATCAATTCGGGATGTAAGAAAAAAAAGAATTACATATTTTTTTTTAATAATATACTGCTTAATTTAAAATCTAATTTTCTCGCTTCTCTTTTTGATCTTTCTGATCATCACTAGATGTTGTTTGCTGGTCTTGACTTTGTGAACTACTACTTCCCTCCCGCTCAGAAGCCATCTGAAAGAAAAAGAAAATAAAAATTATTCAAAAGGAAGACAGAGAATGGCTTATAATTTATTTATATTTCTTATATTAATAGACAAAATATAATTTCCAAAAATATAAAAAAGACTGTTTCTATTTCAGAGTAAATTTCTTGTTTCATCTTAATTTAATTATTTTCGTTTTTAGAAATCAATCTAATAAATAATTATTAACGCGACCAAAAGGACTGACAGAATATAAAGTCATTATTTCAAAACTATTTATAATTTCGTAGAATTCCGAAATGATTGTTATTAAAGGACCAATGGACAAAACGGTCCAACCGGGGACTGTCCAGGAGCACCAATTTAGTTCCGACAAAAGCCCTAAATACGCGTGGAGGTTCCTTCCTTTTTCCCAGTGAAGCATAAATTATTATATTATGCTTAAGAATTGGGTTGATTGTCTTACAAATCTCCTTTTACTGCTCGATCTCCACAGAGAGAACAGTTAGGGTAAAGGCTCATAATTTTGTCCAGTCTGCTTATAAACATCGATGTTCCAAGTTTGAAGAGCGATATTTTCAATACTAATTGACTTTTTTTGTTACTCTCTTTTAAGAAGGGTTGTTTAGAAACTTGTCAAGCTATTTATCATTTTATTTTTACTAAAATTAGTTTTAATACGTTTAAAAATGAATTGATATATAGAGGTGAATTTGACTCTTATTTTGGACAACTTGGTTATTAATTTGGACAACTTGGCTGTAAATTTGGACAGCTAATCCGCCTCAACAGGATGCCCATTGCTTTTCATTTCATGAACCAATCTTACCAATTCCTCTTCATGTTCATGTAAGGGAAACGTAGAATGTCACAAGAAGCCCGGAAACTTTTCATATCATTCATTAACTCTTTCCGGACCGCAGCATATGCTGCAAGCCAATTTCACAATTTTTTAATCAAAAATATCTAAGCTCAGGAATTAATTGAGGTCCTACAAAAAATATCTTACATTTGGACATCCTTATAGTTTGTAATCATCCAAAAGAATTGAATTTTTCTCAGTTCTGAATAATTAAAAAACACTGTTTTTCACTGAATATTCATATGCTGCTTTGGGTACTCAGAGTCCCAAAAGAGACGAAAGAGTTAAAGTGAGTTGACTTCGGTACTCCAAGTACGTGCGGATTCGCTCAATCCCTGGCCTATCAGGGAGCCTTTTAAGGTATTGCTCGCTACATCTCTTTTGTAGAGATGATGCTCCTTTGTTTCTCCAGGCATTTGTCCAACCTAGTCATCACAAAAGCTAAAACTTCACGAAATTTCGTGAGAAAAACACCTGTCCAAAATAAAGGCATTGAATAAATGAGCAGTAAAAAGTTAAAATTGATCAGTAACAAAAATATTTGAAACAGTGATATTTTCGTCCAAATTTTGGCAAAGGGAAAATAAAGACTTTACACTTTATATGGAACTATTTTAAATGTTAAGTATGTAAATTAGGTCCATTTTTGTAAAGATTTAAGGTTTTTACTGATCATAATTAGATATTTTACTGCTCATTTTTTAATTTTTTACTGCCCATTTAGAACTTTTTACTGATCGTTTGTTTTTTGCCCAAAATAAAGAGTATCACCTCACTGGTAAATGTCTGAAAAAATGTCCCATTTTTCACACGAAAAATCTAATTCACAAGGTAAATCTCATTTCAGGTCAAATGTACAAATTACCACTAGCGTGAATCAACACAATATTCAATAAATATTCAATAATATCACTCAAAAAAGGGAAGAAATATTGTTAGTACTTCATCACAGCTAAATAAGACTAAAGTAAACACGAAGTTCTGTCATATTTCTCGCAAGCAATTGCTCACACTGAATTTTCAACAAAGCAATTTTAACTCAAATCATATTCTAAATTTAACGTATTTAGTGCTAAAATCTTCGAAAAAGGACAAATATTTAGAAAGAATTCATTATTTATCAAATATTGGATTAAAAATCCATAATTTTAATCAATTTATTTTTAGTGTCCAATTTTATCCTCAAAGTGTCCAAAATAATAAACTGGACAAAATGATGAGGCTTTCACCTAAATCTTTTTTAATACATATTTTCATCAATTTTTTGACTTTAATCGATTTTTAAATTAAATGATTTTGGACTTTTTTGAAAGATCGTAAGAACCAATAAAATGCATTTGAATATCTTTCGGCTTCTTGTAATCTTTTTTTTTTTAATTTTCGATGCCAATGGCTTAAAGGTTCTTTTACTGGACGCTAGTAAATAATAATAGGATTCATTTTACTGCTGGCACTCATAGGGAGTGCAGTTACATAATCGACTTTTTTTTCAATTTGACACCTTCCTAGAGCTCAAACAGTAGAAGATATCAACTTCTGGTCTTCAGTGACCCCCAATAAAAAATGTCTCTATGCGTTTTTTTCCTTCCCGCACCCCTTTTTTGGTTTATTTCCAAACCGCTCCTACGAATTCTTTTATTTTTGGATGTGTCTTGAGGGTGGCCCCCAGGCGAACATTTCACTCAAATGAATTTTAAAAAATCGTCATCTTAAATTTTTAGGGCCTATTTTTAAACTGATTTGATTAAATTTGGACTTTTTGGAAAGGTCTTGAAATCAGTAATGAATCGGTTAAATATCCATAATTGACTTATTTTTTCGTATTTATATTTTTCGTTTGTCCGTATGCTTGTAACTCATATAAGAACTATGTAGCTAAATTTAGAATGTTCATTTTTTTTTAAATCAATTTTTGATATTGAAATGCTTTTGTGATTTATGAATCAATTTAATTGTTAGTAGACCAGTATGCAGCAAAAGTCCATGCGAACTAATTCACGGAGAGCTCTAACTCGTGAATTCGAGCATTCCGCAAAGCTGAGGCGCTTTGCCATCTCTTTTTAGAGCTATAGGGTGGAGTAACCACTTATCGCCATGTTGAAAAACGGGAATTAATTTTACTATAACTTTTGAACCCTTATTACAAGATAACTCAAATTTGATACAAGGTTACTTAAATGTATTGGCTGCAGATTCATGAAAACAATAGTCCTCTAATTTAACCTTGGACTACTTAAAAAACTGATTTTTATTAACAATGCAAAAATAATCACTTCGTCGCCACTTTTTACCACTTTTCGCCAGTTCTGTAACCACTTCTCGCCATCCACTTGGAAAGGTTCAAACTCAATTATTTTGGGCAATATTATGCAAAGATTACATTCAATATTTCTCTTTCCTCATGATCATCCTATTATTACTCATTTTAAATGATTTTTCTTCGCTTCAAAATCGTAAATTAAAAACGAATAATTACTCTTTTTCGACTCTATACGCAGCAGTAGTAAAAATACAAGTAACTTTCCGGCTCATTTATTTCATAAATCGCAAAAAATAGCAATTTCAATTTAAGTGGCGAAAAGTGGGGCACTGGCGAGAAGTGGTAATTCCACCCTACTGTAGCATGAAACGAACGCTTTATCCATTTATTTGATAAGATCACTAGCTCTTCAATTTTAATAAATTGAAGTTTAATAGTTTTTCTTAGTAGTCGCAGAACATTACAATTTAAAAAAAAAATAAATAAAAATTAAAGAACTTACCTTCTTGTAAGCCATCTCGAAGAGTTTAAGTGATGCCTGCTGCAGGGCTCCCGTACTCTTGCGAATCTCCTCTGGATCTGCACTGTCTTTGTTGGCCAGCAACTCCCGAACCTTTGTAATCTCCTCACGAAGTTTATCGCACTCCTCTTTGGGCAATTGATCCTTGAACTCTTCCATTTTCGTCTCTGTATCATGTACAATTCCCTCCGCCTGATTGATAGCCTCCACACGATCCCTCTTCACCTTATCCGCCTGTGCATATTGTTCTGCATTCTTCACCATATTCTCAATTTCATCTTTGCTCAGACCTCCGGAAGATTGAATAACAACTAAAAAAAAGAAAAATAGAGAAAATATTTTAGCACAATTGTCCTTTTATAAAATTCGCTTTTGTTTTTCAAACTAACTCTGTTGTTCCTTGCCGGTTCCCTTATCCCTGGCTGAAACGTGAACAATTCCATTGGCATCAATGTCAAAGACAACTTCAATTTGGGGAACTCCTCGTGGAGCCGGTGGGATTCCCACAAGACTAAATGCACCCAACATTTTGTTATCTGACGCCATCTCACGCTCTCCCTGATGCACCTTAATCTCCACCTGAGTCTGCCCATCGGCCGCCGTGGAGAACACTTGAGATTTCTTCGTTGGAATGGTTGTATTGCGGGAAATGAGACGAGTAAAGACACCTCCAAGAGTCTCAATGCCCAATGACAATGGTGTCACATCCAGCAGTAGCACATCTGTCACATCTCCAGCCAGAACACCACCCTGAACAGCAGCTCCAACAGCCACAGCCTCATCGGGATTCACTGCTCTCGATGGCTGTCGCCCAAAGATATCCTGCACTGTTGACTGAACCTTTGGCATCCTCGTCATTCCACCCACCAGCAAAACCTCCCCAATGTCCGATTTCGACACTTCAGCATCAGACAGAGCCTTCTGACATGGTGAAATCGTTCGCTTAATCAGATCCCCCACCAAGCTCTCCAGCTTCGATCTGGACAACTTCAGATTCATGTGTTTGGGTCCAGAGGCATCCATGGTCAAGTAGGGTAGATTTATGTCGGTCTGCAGGGAGGAAGAAAGTTCAATTTTGGCCTTTTCAGCTGCTTCCTTGAGCCTCTGCATAGCCATGGGATCCTTAGTGATGTCAATGCCCTGATCCTTCTTGAATTCTGTCACCAGGAAATTCACCAAATAGTTGTCAAAGTCCTCACCGCCCAGAAGTGTGTCACCATTTGTGGATTTCACCTCAAAGACACCCTTCTGGATCTCCAGAATGGAAATATCAAAGGTTCCACCGCCCAAATCGTACACAGCAATACTGAAAAAATATCCATCAACCCAATTTTTATTTTTTTATTGTAGGGTAAGTGTGCCAAATTTCGGCCACTTTGGTGTAATTTCGGCTAAGCAAATAAATTAATTAAAATTATGTATGTAATCTTCGAATAGTCAATGAATTCATTTTGCTTTTAAATATTTACAGTAGACTCTCGCTAATTCGGCTCTTTTAAGATCGGACTACTTTTTAATTCGGGCAGCAGTTACATTAGAAAAAAGTTTGTTGTCATTTTTCAAGTTTGATTATGATCCTTATTATCTAATGAATCAAATATGCTCAAATTTGGCATGGTTTGTCTTAGTTTTGATGTGATTTTGCATTATTGAGGGATTTTCATGAAATTTACCAAAAATATGAGTATGTAAACTCAATATCTGTATGCAGATGAATAAAAGCTCGTTGCATTTCAAAAATTTTTTGTCGCCCGAATTT
This sequence comes from Phlebotomus papatasi, assembly GCF_024763615.1. Classification (NCBI taxonomy): domain Eukaryota; kingdom Metazoa; phylum Arthropoda; class Insecta; order Diptera; family Psychodidae; genus Phlebotomus; species Phlebotomus papatasi. The sequence continues at coordinate 47,948,042 of NC_077222.1, forward strand.
CTGTGTAATTCGGCTGACATTTCGATCCCATGTGCCCGAATTTGAGAGAGTCTACTGTATGCGTAAAATTGGCACAGTTTGTCTTAGTTATGATGTGTTTTTGCATTACTAAGGGGTTCTCATGAAATTTACCATAAATACAAGTAAGTAAACTCAATATGTGTATGCAGATGAATAAAAAATCGTTGCATTTCAAAAAATTTGTCGCCCGAATTTCTTCTGTAATTCGGGTGACATTTTGGTCCCAAATGCCCGAATTTGAGAGAGTCTACTGTATTCATTTTAGGATGTATTAACACAAAGACCGTTAAATTTTAGGTATAATTTGAATTTAAATTGTATTCTAAAAAAACTCAGTATGGAAAGTCTTACAAAAAATGTGACAGATCTCTTGTATTTTTCTAGCAGTCTTGTGATTTGTGGTGAAGTGCAGAGGGTTTTCCTTAGAGGTTTTTCATGAAAATTTATTAGTTTTCATTAAAGATTGTTTCTGTTTATGTTAATAGTGAATCAATCTTTAAATTTCGAGTAAAATTTCCCAGTTGGATCTTGTATTTCGCGTAAAAAAGTAGATACTTTATGAGCGTCTCTCCGGTGAGATAGTGTTGCCTATTCCGGCAACATCTTTTGCTTTCCTAAATTTCTTATTCATTTTATGTTTTTTTTTTCAATTTCTAAGTTCTACAAATGTCCAGAGAAAAAAAACATCCCTTCTATGAAAAAGATGATGTGGAAAAAGGCTTGGAAGAGTTCAGGTAGGGCAAATTGCTACGGGAATCTGCGCGTAAATTTGAGATGCTACTCTTCAGGTCTTCAGGACAAATTACACGGAAGATCTCAGGGCTTATGGGTCATATAAATGTATTAAACTAAATATTAAACTTGTTCCGTATGACGTTTTGAAATTTTCTATCCGTTGCTTCACAAAAGGTGGTCACAAACAAAGTGTCCGGAATTTCACTCAAAGTGGTCGGAATACTACCCAAAGTAATGTCCACATTTTATTAATTTTTCAATATTTTAGGAAGTGATTTAAAGAAAACAAAGATGATAAACTAGTTTTCAAGGTTCCACACAACTCTCCCGAAAAGGAAGTAACAAGAAATATCAATATGAATTAAAAATATTGCATTTCAAACTTAGGATTTCAGTGCTTATTTGCAACTATGCCAAAATTTGGCACATTTTCCCTATCCAATTCGATAAAAATAATGAGCTAATTTGGCTAGCAATCCTAACTTTTAATAAAAATTCTTCCATGGTCTAAATGTCAACATTAATTTTAGCTTTATGGATAGTTACATTTCTTTATGTTTAGAATGTTATTAAATTAATTAAATATACCTTTTATGCTTTATTTTAGCTTCTGAGGTCTGAATAACGCATTAAAACTAGAAGATAAATATCCGACATTTCTCTTTTCGTTCCAAATATTAAAAAAAAATTCAGGGAGTTCCGCCTTCAAAGAAATTCTCGGAACCGAAAAAACCCGCGAATTCACTCGTAACACAGAAAAATGGCACACCCACAGGAGAGGTCTTTGGAATAAGTTATGGAAACGCCGTGATGTGTGCAAAACATTTTAGGCGCCATTTTTTCAGCATATTTTCTGCGCAAACAGTTCATAAAAAATGTTTCAAATTTACCGCGTGAAATTGCATACATTTAGGGGCATTTCCCCTAATAAGCTCCCAATATCAGGCAATTTATATCAAATTCTTTCAATCCGTTTTCACTTAAGCCGGAACTCTGTACCTAATAATGTTCCTGGTATATATGAATAGACAAAGACAATAGACGTTTTCTGGTCCGAGATAAAATCCGACTTCGTCAAATCGGGTCCAATCGATTTTCAATTACGTTCCGTCCCGTCCGGAATACAAACGCTTCTGGAGAGAGAACGAAGAAAGATATCGACAAGTGGCTTTAGGCAAAGGTTAACCCTTTAACGACGAGACCGTTTTCGCTGACCGAAAATCAGCAATAAATATGAAACCGATAAACAAAACTTGTGAAACGTTTTACATCTAACCTTCGAAAAGCCAATAGAGTCTGTATTACGATAGACAAATATAGCCCGAAAATTTAAGTAATTTTTCTGACGATACCAATGGCTGATAATTTTCAATATAATGAAAAATAACATGTTTGAATATTGTTAGTTACTTTTTCCAAAACGGGTTTGCTTTAAAATAAATTGGAAGTATAAAAAATAATTAAAATCAATTTTCAATATGAAAATTTAAAAATTCGTCATCTTTGAGCTTAAAAATTTACTATATAACAAATAGCTGGAGACCTCAAAAAATATCCTAGATTCCTTCAACCTTTTACTTTGCAATTACATACAAACACAAGGAAAAAGTAACTTTAGGTAGTCTGCAAAAATTATTTTCTTTATGGGACACCGGTGTTCTAATCGTCCATAAAGGGTTAAATCAGTGGGTGGCTAGAAGTAGGCGATGAAAGATCCACCGCCCTCCCCCTTCCTCTATTTTGGAATACCCCTAAATTTTGTTTTTTCAATAACTCAGTCACTATGGCATGGATCGATCTCAAATTTTAGTATGTTATAACTGGGCCTAAGAGCTTTCGATCAGTACCAAAAAGAAAGCCCCCCGACCCCTGTGACCCGAGCTAGAAGGGATTAAATATTCAATATTCGAATTGCCATATCACCGGTTCTAATTATCGCGATTCGAAAAATTGTGGTGTTTTGGAAAGCTCTCGTGGAGTACTACAACACTTGTAACACCCCAATTTCATCCGATTTAATTGAAGATCCGATTAATCGAAAAATCGATTTTCCATTAATCGATCTTTAATATTTCGAAAACTAAACACGATGCTTTTTCTTTAAATTTTAGTATGTTGTCGCTGAGGTCGAGACCTTTCCAACGGTGGGTCGCACTCCTCCCTCGATGTTCCCTGACCCGAGCTTTAAGCAAAAATGTCATGAACTGACTGCATTTTCGAATTGTATTACTTTGTATACGTTTCGAATCAATTGTATTACTCCTAAGCTATTTTAGACGATCTTTTGAATAATTTATAAAATGGTTTAAGTTTAAACCAGTTATGAATCGGGAAACGACAAATGACGCGAAAGTCTTTTTTCCAACATTTTTGAAAGTGTGCAAATTGCGTAACTCGCGTAATTTAGCGAACTCAGAAAGGATCTATCCTTCATTTTTCGAGATACAAATCGACTTCAGTCTCTGAAAAATTGTTGTAAATTCTTTTTTATCAACGCGATTCTTTGTGCTTCTAACGCATCTTTTATATCAGAAAAATTTCATGAAATCAAAATTCGCTTCTCTTCCTTTCGCAACCATTTTGCATAATATTTCCCGCATTTTTGAACTCTTCTTCTTCTTCTTTTAAACATCATAACAAATTCAATTTAGTTTAATCCAATTTCGAGTGCTAAATAGTAGAATGGATATAAATTTTGATTTCATGAAGTTTTCCAGATCTAGAAGATAAGCTACAAAATTCGGCTCACAATAATTCTAAAGTCACATATGAAGAATCTACACTACAATAAGCTTACCTGGCTTATCACTGATTTAATAGAAATGCTGATAAATTATAAGTTTTTCTCGTTCATCATAAAACGACTAATAAAACGAATAAAATTGATATGAACGTGAAATAAAATTAAGATTAAAAACGAATATTTGGAATTTGGATTGTTGTCTTTGATAATCTGTTCTGCGGAAACGTATAGGGTAACCGTATGGTATTTCGCGCTTTTCGGGACATAATATGGGTATTTTGGGACACATCAAAAATCCTATAAATATTTATTTTCAAATTATTTTTAAGTTCTATATGAAATATTAAGCTCTTTACGTATCAGATAAACATAAAACTTCTGAAATTTTATTTAATTTAAAGCGTGAAATACGCGTGAATTGAATTGTGAGTGTCACATTTCACTTTTTACAAAACCTTCAGTGTGGTCAATTTTGCTATTGTCAACACGAACACTGCTTAGTTTTTTTTTCGATTTAAGTCACTTTAAAAGTGAAATTGAAACAAAATTTTTATGAAAGATTGAAGTTTAGAACTTCTACTTAAAGGTAAATAATTAGGCTCGGTGAAATTTATTTGCATAATAACGGACTTTTGTTTGTCCCGAAATACCCAACTGTTCCTAAATATACCACTCCTACCGTGATATCCCACTAGAGAATTTCACATTAAAATTTTAATGTGATTCACATTTATTGTTGCTGATATGTGTCCTAATGTGCAAATTTCATCGATTTAGTGATAAAGAAAACGACTCGAGTCACAAAAATTGCTTTAAATATATTAAAATAGCATAAATACGGTTGATAATTAATGAGCAAATTAATGAGAATTGAGCAAATTTATGAGCAAAATTTGCTCATTACTTTTCATCAGATACTACTTTATTGCAGTCATTCCGGTAGTGTCTGCGCCACAATTTTCTCACCAATTTATTCGTGATTAAGGGCAGAATCACATTGACAGTAAAATGCTCAACGTCACCGTCAAAGCCCTCACCGTATTTCGTTGATTTACGCATTTTCATTGCAATTCTTACGCAAATTTTCCATTACAATATTATCTTGTCTCATACTCGATGGCACTAGGTGAAAATAGTATAAGAAAAATGAATAAATAAAGCGAAAATGCGATAAACGGTGAGCAAAAAAAACTGTAGGATTTTTTTGCTACAGTTTTTCGTACAGTTTTTTTGCTCACCGTTTATCGCATTTTCATTTTATATCTTCAATTTTGTTATATTATTTTCACCTAGTGCCACCGAGTATGAGATAATGCAACACGTTAATTGAGAATTTGAGTAAAAATTACAATGAAAATGCGTAAATCAACGAAATACGGTGAGGGCTTTGACGGTGACGGTGAGCATTTTACTGTCAATGTGATTCTGCCCTAAATTGTGATAAAAATTAGTGCTAATACCTATTATTTATCGCGCACGAAATGGAGAAAGGTCAAAAGACATTGAAAAAGTTCGGTGAAGAGGATAAGTAAGAAAAAAGCTAAACAAAAATGTGTTCGATCTACATTTTATATTCCTTCAGAAACTTTTAGGATTTCGTAGTCAAATGAGATGGTGGCCGAATTACAGTAGACTCTCTCAAATTCGGGCATATGGGACCGAAATGTCAGCCGAATTAGACAGAAATTCGGGCGACAAACTTTTTGAAATGTAACGATTTTTAATTCATCTGCATATAGATATTGAGTTTACACACTCATATATAACGTAAATTGCATGACAATCCCTCAATAATGCAAAATCACATCAAAACTAAGACAAATCATGCCAAATTTGAGCACATTTGATTCATTTGATAATCATAATCAAACTTGAAAAATGACAACAAACTTTTTTCAAATGTAACCGCTGCCCGAATTAAAAAGTAGCCCGATCTTCAAAGAGCCGAATTAGCGAGAGTCTACTGTAATTGAGACTATGCATCAGGAAACCGTCATTTGGGACTACAACTGCCGGGAATACAAAAATAGAGGCAGCCGATCTGATGGTTCTCAGGGCGTTTGCGACAAATTGAGTCACCAATCGCCGGAACTCATACCTCAGTCGGGATTTGGGTGATATTGGCTCCCTCATTTTCGTAGTCGTCTTTTGAAAATAAAGCCCTACGATTTGAAGCAGCTCTTTAAATTCCTCAGAAGTCATCCGGAGAAAGTTATTATTTTGAAAAAAATCGCCCCAGAGAATTTCAACGACACCATGTGAAGGTCACGTTAGGAGCCAATCTTTCGCCCACATCATCCTTCTTCTCGCTTAGCGGGTCCTTTTGCACGACATAAAAGTAGCGTACAGGAGGAAAACTTCCTCTTCTTCACTAAAATCTCACAATTTCGCTCAAACGACTGAAATGCTTCAAAAACAAAAATACTCATCTGACAACCCGTGTGCCATCATGACATTGAGCAATTCTAGCAATGTGTCCTGACTAAATCAGCGATTTCGAGTGGGTCTAGAAGTATTAATGAGCAACTTGTTACTTTAACTTTAATGTGAAATTTTCTAGTGTGATAATTCCGTTACGGAATTCTCACACTAGAACTAAAATGTGAAATTTAATGTGAAATTTTCTGTGAAATTCTCTAATACCACGGTTACTTCTTTACATATTTTGTTATTTTGTATAAAAAATGATGCATTTTTCAACATTTTTCGATAAGAATCTTATTCTAGATAGCATAAAGAACATAAATATTTGTATCAACAAAGAAAAACGTTATTTGAAAAGTAGTTAAACTTTTTCACTGAGTGAGAGAAATCCGAAAAAGTTAAAATAACATTTCGGAAATGTTAATTTTACCCTGCAGTATTGATCCGAAAAAGGTGTAAATATTAGCCTTTTTAGGTGTATTATGGGTTAAAGTTACCCTTCTTCCATGTTGATTTTACCCTTAAAAGGTGTAAAATTAACATTAAAAAATGTTGATATATTTTTAAGACCTAAAAAGTGTTAAAGTTATGACGAAAAAAGTTAATCGCAGCCTCTTTTTTTTTCTCAGTGTTGAAACTTGAAAGTGCTAAATAGTGTCCCGAAATACCATACGTTACCCTAAAGCGTTTAAATGAATTTCAGCTAAAAACATCGATTATTGCTTTCTTTCTGAAAATTATTTTAATTTCCAAATTGTAAAATTTTAAACCAGTTATATTCAACTTTAAAAATAAATAAAGAATTAAAATATTTACGTGTGAGTTTATCTTAAAGCACTTCATATTATTTCAAAAAAACCCTAGTCTTTAAATATATATATTTTTTAAAGTATTTAATTACATTTTTCGTCACTTAACGACCACTTCATAGAGAATCATAAAAATAGCAATAAAACAATTTTAAAAATTAAATGAACTTACATTTTGTCCTCGGTCTTGTCCATTCCGTAAGCAAGAGCAGCTGCCGTGGGTTCGTTAATCACTCGCAGGACATTGAGTCCAGCAATCTGACCAGCATCTTTGGTAGCCTGCCTCTGGGAATCATTGAAATAGGCTGGGACGGTGATGACGGCATTTTTCACGGGGGTGTTTAGGTATGCCTCAGCAGTTTCCTTCATCTTCATGAGAATGAAGGCACCAATCTGACTGGGAGAATAGACTTTGCCATCGGTACCCTGAACCCAACCGTCCCCATTGGAAGCTTTGACGACTTTGTAGGAGAGGTTTTTCATATCCTTCTTCACTTCTGGATCATCAAAACGTCGACCAATCAGACGTTTTGTGGCGTAGAATGTGTTGGCAGAGTTTGTGACAGCCTGGCGCTTGGCCGGCATCCCCACGAGGCGTTCTCCGTCCTTCGTGAAGGCCACATGAGAAGGTGTCGTGCGATTTCCTTCCGCATTCTCAATCACCTTTGCCTGTTTTCCCTCCATCACGGCAACGCATGAATTAGTTGTGCCCAGATCAATCCCAATAACTGCCCCCTTGACACCCTCGGATCTGGAAGAAGTTTCCAGATTTATGGAGGAATGCATTAAGTGAGGTTATGTGCGATTATGTAAGTTTGAGGAAATGTTCGAGAAACATCCACATTTTGTAAGGAAAATTACGCCAGACACCAAAAAATTAGCACATATCGCAAATAATACAATAATTATGTAAAAATAGACATCTCAAGGATGGGAGAATAGATAGAATTAGGAAAAAATAAACATCACAAATGGGGAATACGTACTTGTGCCGAATTTGTCCATATTTATTCTGATAGTTGACCAGCGAAGGAGACAATTGCTGCAGAAAAAGAAATCTCATCAATTTTCTACCTAATCTGATGGGGAATTATCAAATTTCCCGACCAATTTTGCCCGGAAATCTCACAAACATTCCCTTCCAATTTCCTCATGCCCTTCCTGCATTTCATCATCCACGAAAAATCACTTAATTTACCCCAAAATCCATCCCTATTCCATTTCCTGCAGCCCTTTACTCCACTGTTACATGGAAATCACGAAAAATTGTCATGGAAAATCCCCCAAAAGCCTCCAAAAGGGCCCCTTTTGTCTCACTTATAAGACGCAATACCCGCAATACTCACATTTCTGAGAATTGTCGAATATGACCTCCTCACAACACTTGGACTTGTGTCCAGTGTGAACTTCGACATAACACGAGCCGCAGTCAACATTTTTCACTATTTTTTCACTCAGAACACAGTTTTTTCAGCACAAAATGTGATTTTTCTCGCCACTATTTTCTTCACGTGCGATCGAGTCGGATTCTGGGAATTTTATGACATTTTGGAATTAGTGTTGCCACTGCGCACTTCCAATTTCTGCTTTCCACGATAAATCCAATAGGCCTTCCAGACGAATTTTCCCGCGCAAATGGGAAATTGCATTTTAGTGTTGTACTTTCAAGATTTTTTGTTATAATTTTTACAATTTTTTATCAAAGCGTATTCACAATTTCTATTACAAAATGGCAAGCAGAGATCGTAATAAGAAAATTTGGGGTTTTTTAAAGATATTTTAAAATCAGATCTTTTCCCATAAACCTTCCAATTGGGGTCTCAAATCAGACGTGAATGATTAAATTAGATTCAAATTAGAATCCTATTTAACGGAAGAAACTAGAAAAAAATGATTTCTTTTATAAATCGAAAGATGAATTATTTAGAGTATTTTGGTTTAACTCCGAATTGAAATATTGAAATATTAATATACATTTTTACAGCTCAAAAATCAATTTAAAAATGGCAATCCCTCATAAAAATCACAAAGGAAAGAATTTTTTTTTTTAATTCTGTGATTCTTTGCACTTTAAAAAAACCACGATAAATTACATAAATAAATCTCGATAATAGAATATTTAGGATTTTTTGTAGCACGACCAGACAATCGCGTGACTGCAGTGGCTAGAAATAAAGTCGTGAGCCTCCTTCATCGTCAGAGACTTATAAATTTTCCGTCCGGCCGCTGCCTTGACTTTTCCTCAATGAAAATTCCAAAACACGACACATAACTCCTGGTACTCAGAGAGAGGCGAGAGAAGTGCGTGGTAAGTGAGAGAGAGTGCAGGAGAGAGAGTGAAAGAATTTTTCCTATGTAGAGGTGAAAATAGCATTTCCCCTTGGCATATTAATATCGATCCGAGAAAGGCATTCAGTGTCACACAAATTGTGTTCCACCTACACGCCCTCCTCGAGTCTCTCTGTGTGTCTACAAACATCCTGGGCTTCCCCAGCTAATTGCTCTATCAGTCACCTCGGCTGTTCCTCAAAGCCCCATCTAAAAGTGCCAGGAAGTTTTTTTCTCCAGAGGAAATTCCAGTGTGCCTAACAAAAGTGCAAATAGAGGAAAAATTCCGTGTTAGGGCGGAGGTGAAAGGCATTTGGGCTATTTTTAGTGAAACCCGGAGGGCAAATTACTGTGCTCATTGCAGAGGAGGTAGAATAATGCTGAAAGAAGTAAATTAGGATGGCCACACCACGTTCAACAGCTCCCGCGACGCCCGTTCTCACCGTCACGCGGATGCTGAGATCACCCTCGCACGAGAGTGTCACCACGGATCTATCTCTCTTTTCTGTATCATCAACTGGAGAGGCTCTCCACGGTGCCAGGCACCGCCTCACGGGCGGCCTCAGACCCACAGAACACCGAGGACCCAGTCCCAATCCAGACACTCACAAGCACTCCGGCAGGTGAGACAAAATCCCCCAGTCCCCCATCCTCATTCATCTGAGGATTAATTATTGTTATTGAGAAACCAAGAGGAGAAACATTGCCAGTCAAAAGAATTGGTGGAATGGGGGAAGGTGAAAAAAAATCATAGGAGAAAATAGCCCAGATATTATCGAGCTCTGAGATAAACAGATACAGTTGATGTGGTATTCTGTGATTCTGTGGGGATTTGAGGTTTGATTCTGCACACAATATGGTGGTATTTTCGTGAAAAATTTAGCGGTTTTATTTATGCAAGGGTATTCTATTTGTGTCGCAAATTGCATTTTCTATCACGGAATTCAGTTCAAATTCACTATAACCATTTGTAGGGAAGATAAGTTTATTATTTTCTGCATCCTTTAAATACGGTAAGGTACTTTTTCACATATCAAAAATAAAATAAAAAAGTAAAAACGGAGGATATAGTGAAAATCCAAGTCCTTTTGAATTCTGTTTTAAAATTGTGGTGTGGTGGATAAATTTAAACCAATTTGAATTATTTATTATTTAAAAATAATCTAAACCGTCTAAAGATAATCTAAACTTTGCTATAAATAGGAAACACTGGGATAAAATTAAGGGTAAGTGGGGCCCCTTTGCAATTGGGATTTTTCTCCTATAAGGGAAGAGTACCAGCGATCGGCAGTGTTCCTCGGATCGTCAGGTTATTACCGTATTGTTGCTCCAAATAAAATGATTTTTTTAAAATTATTAGCTACTTTTTAACAATTAACTCTTACAAGAATGCACTGCATTAGCTCTGAATTAATTTTTAAAATCAAATTTCCGTGAGACACCTGATTGAATTCGTGACGATCCGAGGTACAGATTGCAAGTTTGCAATTACACATATTTTTTTTAAATTTATTGTAAAAATTAAAAATTCAAATGCACAGATATAGTTAAATGGATCACTAATATACCAATTAGCATGCACAAAAATACCAAATAGTATTTTGAGGCTTATATTTTCAACTAAATATCGAGCATGTCTCTTAACATTCCGATCCGGGGTGCTCTTCCCTTATGTGAAGTGGAACTGAGCTGTATCATAATGTAATTTAGGTTCTCAATCTGTTTGTGTAGGGGAGACCGGGAAAGTTTGGGACAGGGGTAGTGTGGGACAAGGCGATTTTTTCATTATTTTTTTTTTTAAATAAATAGGATTTAACCACTACTTAATCGTATAGGCAATATTAAGATGTATCTTGACTAAAAGAATGGGTATCCTCAGTTTTATTGTTTTAATTCTATGAACACTTTTTAAAAAATTGATAAAAATTGTATATTTTGACGTCTCAGCTTTCTCTTTGTATTTTATATCAGCGACATATAATCAAAACTTTTTTATCTCATTACACTGTGCAACAATTTTAAACTTTTTTTATCCCTGGGTTCTCATGCTATTTTTTCTATTGCTAGGGTCAAATGATTTACGAAAATACTTATCATTTTGATTTCATTTTGTTTTTGCGTCTGGAATCTAGGCAAAACCGTTTTTGCCGTTTTTTGATACTTGGGTGCCTATATCTCCGATTCTGCTGAACCGATTTATTTCTTAATATGGGAACATTTGTTCTCCTTTAGATCCTCGATAATCCTTTGGACAGATGGAGTTTGTACAGCTGACACTAGGGGCGCTGTAGTCTCATATATGTCAGAAAACATGGGAAAATCGAACTTTTTAGCAACTTTAATCAAAAATATCTCGAAAACTAGGATTGTCCCCAATAATCTGTTTAATGGGTTTGATAGAGAATTTCATTAGCTACAGTTTCATCCATGTGCAACTTTTCACTCAGATTGTTTTTTGACATCGAAATTAAGGTTCAAACGAAAATCGAGCCCTTAGCCAACTTTTCACTTAGCCAAGTTCTCCAGAAAAGGCAAGTCGAGAGCTAATTCAATGAAATAAGGAGAAAAACAGGTACCATACAGTTGTCGTAAAATCAAACAGGAATCCGCCAATGAGTTCAAAACTAAAAGTGTTAAGATAATCTACTCGCCTGACGAATTTGATGATCATGATTGCAATATTTAGAATAAAAAAAGCAAAGAAGTTAGATGGAAAATAAGAAGAAAATGCTTTAAATAATTGATTGACAATAAATGACTCTATTCTACAAATAAAATTTATATTAATTTCTAAGTATGAAATAAAAGATGAAATATTTTTATTTCTATCAGAAATATTTTAATCTAGTATTTAATATTAATTAACGTGCTCCAATAATACAAATTATGCGAGAAAAAATGCGTCCCATACTGCCCCATTTCGGGGAGGTTTGGGACAAAGCGTCAAGTTAAATGTTTTATCTTCTCCAAGAAAACTAATTTGTTTTTCAAGTTCTATCGAGTACTTTTTATAAAGTCAATGTCAATACCCATAAGTATCCTATAGACCGCATAAAATTATGATACGCTATCGTAATTTTTTGGAATAGTGTTTCAAAGTCAAAACATGAAAAAGTGTCCCAAATCTCCCCGGTCTCCCCTATCTAAATTATATCACGATCACGATAAGGCTCAGTTTTATTTAAAAATAGGTGAAAAATCCCCATTTCAAAGGTGCCCCACTTCGCCCTAAGCAGAATTAGACAAATTCCGAGACCTAGGGATAGAATTAGACAAATGGGATGGTATAATATTCCTTAGAAAATATATTCAGAAAACTACTCTTATAACTGAGTATTTGACTTCCTCCCTATTCATTGAAATGCATATCAAAATGTGATTCAAATGATATATAATTTTGTTTTTTTTTTTACAAATTATAGATAAATAACAAAAAAACATTTGTTGTCTAAACTGTCCCGGTCTCCCCTAATAAATAAGTTTTTTATACAAGGGGTAATTCATATTGAGAAACCCTTGTCAATTCTCCGAGAAACCTTTCGCGAAACCCGAGAAACCCACTTTTTACAGCGCGAAACCTGAGAAACCCAATTTCTGCATCGCAAAACCCCAGAAACCTGAAACCATTGACAGAAAAAATAGAAATGTTACCTCTTGTTTACGTAACCTTTCATTTTGATACCTAGAATTTGAAATAAAATTAATTTAAAAATTCAAATTAAATTTTTGGGAGAACCTTGGGAATGCTCTTGATCAATTTTCTTCGGAAAATCTACAATATCGTTTTAAAAGAGCTTTTAATATTTTTTTATGGAATTCTCAAGCTTTCTATGGTTTTTACGCTTTAAAATTATATAGATTTATTGCATTTTGGCGTATTTATCAAAAAAAAAAAAAAATGCAGAAAAGCTTTGAGACATCAAAAATTTTTACAATTCTTGATCAAATTCAAGATTTTCTTGAAGGAATAAATTTCTAGATCATAAAAAATCTATGTGCAAATTGTTAATGGTGAATTTTAAACCGAAAAAATTAGTAAAGTTTCAAAGGATGTCTCAAGGAAAAATTTGAGCTATACTTTCAATTTTTTTGTCATTAATGTTCTTGAAAACTAATGAAATGAAAAATCAATCAGCTACTCACTTACTTAAACTATCCACTTTCATCACTTAAAACCAATTAAAATCAACCAATCAAAATCAGAGATCCCATGAGAACGTTTTGTATTTGTATACTTATCTAAATTTGTCAAACCAAAATCATCTAAATCAGAAACGACAGAAACGCATCAAGGAAGTTCCACAAAACAGAAACAGTTTTTTAAGTTGAGAACTTTTTTCCAAAATATTTAAAGACGTAATTTCCTAATAGTTCCTTATCAAAAAGCTCAAATTAACAAAGTTGGGTTTTTTGCGAGAGAAAAATTAATACTAAAATCTTGGCTACGCACTTGATATGTTAAAGGGGCCAAAAAGAATTGTAATGCTCAATTTGATGAGTAAATTAATAAAAGTTGAACATAAAAGACAAGAGAGATATTTCAATGAGACGAGTGTTGTACAGAGGATAAATACCCAAGCCCCAATCCGTCCTCAAACTTGCTTTTATCACTATTTGTTTTTTAAACTCTACACTACATCCTGGTTTGTAATTTAAATGATTCCTTCTTGCAAATTCATAATGTTTTGTAAAACATGTAACAATGACAATATCTTTATTTTATTTTAGCCGGGACACAAATGGGGTTACTAATAATCAATTTCAGGCAGATTTTATCTCATAAATGAACCAATAGAAATAATTTTTGAGACTCACCGTGAGATATATTTCGAAATATCCCCGTTTAAATGTGTCCTAATCTTATAAGGCACAAAAATATTTCACAAAAAATATATAGTATTATCAGTGATCTAATCAGATCCTCTACAAGGTTAAAAAAAAGTTAACATTGTTTTCTAGTAATTTGCCTAAATTGTCTTTAAAAATGATTTTTTATATTAAAAAATAGTCTTACAGATCCAGTGATATCTTTACTAGCTTATACTCTATAATTTGAAGTACTAAAAAAAACACGTAAAAAGACTTACCTAGTTCACAATTTTAAAATCAAAATTTGTATGAAATTTATATGAAAAATTCTTAAATGATTCAATCTTCAAGAAATCTAAGATAGACAACACTGAACCAGAAGAATTAACCTTTTTGATTTGAATCTTTCATACTTATAAACTTATTATTTAAATTTTTTATGTGTCAGCCTCATTAATTTCGTTTACTTTATTTTTTTTTAATTCTTATCTAACTTCCCAATTTCAATAATTTTTGCAAGATGCATAATGCTTCTTATATTAGGTCAAAAATCAAATTAAATCAATTTTTGACGATCTTGAAATTACCATGAATAACAAAATCTTAAAATACTGATATCTCTGCCTTCTGAATCTTTTCCAGACCCGCTGACATTCCCGAAGTGATGTGGTTTGAGGAGGGAAATGATCTCATACGCAGTTGCGCTGCTCTCTCCTCTGCTCTGGGCATGCAGAAGTCCTTCAGCACAAGCGATATCGCCCAGTTGCCACTTCCGGAATCGCACACCAACCACCTCCGACATGCTCAGGCCGTATCAGAGCTAGCCCTGAATTCCCTTCAGCGCTGTGGATACATCCTCGACCATCCACGCCTGGAACATACATCCCGTTCATGCTCCACATGGGTGGCCGTAGGCGAACTAGCGTCCACATCTCAACTACCCTCACCTCATGGAGGCCATTCCAATACACTCCCTTCTCTCGCTGCCAATACTCCACCTCCTCCAGCCTTTACGGCTGCCGATCTCATCCGTTCAGTCAACAAAAAAGTCCGCCAGAATTACATTAGGCGTCGTCTCCTGACCACCTATCGAGCCCTCGAGCGTCTGTCGCAGAGTGAATTCAATCTGGACCGGCTGGAGGCTGTGGCCGCCGCGGCCACAGTTTCCGCCGGCCCAGGACCGACAGAGCTTATTGTACCCCGACTGCGCCAGCAGCCAGCCTGCCCCACAGTTACGATTGTTGATGATGAGAGTCAGACAGTGAACCAGTTGGCATGCCCTCAGCTCAAACGAAAGATCAACATTAATCTAAATCGCAACATTACAATGTACGACATTGAGCGTGATAGAGGAAAGCCCCTGAGTAAGTACGAGAGAAACATGATGATATTCAATTGGCTTCACTCCTTGGATGAGACTGCTGGAGATGATGAGATGGCTCAGCAGTGACTGGGACATGAATCAAAGCTTTCCCGGTCGCTAGTGAGTGAAATATTTACAAATTAGCAGTTATGGCCAAGGGGCATCTCATTGATTGAGTAAAGGTACAATCTGAGATCAAAACAGTATTTGCTCATATAAAATATTGATAAGATCCTATGATTAATCATCTTAATTATATAGTTACATTCTTTGTCTTTAATAAAAATAGGAAAAAAGAAACATTTCTCGATTTCTAAAATAAAAGAAATTCCTATTGTACTCTATAACGAAATATCTACGTCTCCCTTTTTTTCCAAGTTTTCAAACCTCCCACAAAGGCCACAATGGTCATAATTTTTATAGAATTTTTGTTAGAATGAAATTTTGAGTAAGATGTTTCCATACGTTTATTGGGAGCTGTAGAGACAGGCTCTCATCCTAAAGCCTTAGCTAAATATTTTCGAGGGTCAATTTGAATCTACAGGGTGGCTGAAAAAATGCAACAAACTAAAGCGCTATATTATCTTCATTTTTTTGTTCAACTTTTTTGAGATAAAGAAAATATGATAGTAAATACATCAGAATTTTAGAATATTATCGGTTGGTAGTAAATACATCAAAATTTTAGAATATTATCGGTTTTGTTCAATACGATCTTATTTTGACTTAATTATGGTTCGTCGGAAGCGCTATCTCAGCTTGCACGAATGTCAGACTTCTGAATGTCCGACGAGGAAGGGCTGCCTTCAGCTCATCGACACTTTGATACTTTTTAGGCCTAACCTTGACCAACAAAATGCCTCTTATGGAAGAGTCAAACGATTTTGCATAAAATCGTTGAGGTCATTGTGCTCCCAAAATGAACTGCGAAATATTTTTTTTTAGCCAAATCTTGTTCGGCGCGTGATTTCTGCGACGTTGTCGATTCTTGATCGAACTTCCATTACTTCTTACTAAAATTTTTGTTTCTCCACGACTCCAACACTCCTTCCAGGACAATTTCCAGAAACACATTGGCATTAGTTTTGACGGTACAGCCTAAAAACCCCAGTGGAAAGCGATAATTTGTCTTCAAGGAAGTCCAGACATTCAAATAAGGTGGTCCTTGACTTCTGGTGGTCATTCGAACGTCTAAATTATCGTATGATCTTTCCTTCAGATAGACACAATTACTTTGTTTGCACATCAGTTGCTCAATTGAAAATTTTTCTTATCAGAAAAAATGACATTCTGGAACTGACCACTAATGTGCAAGCGTATTTACTCCTTCGTAGATCGAGCATAACTTGTTTTTGAGGATCAATGAAATCTCGTCCTTTTAAGGATTTTTAAGGTACCATATAGAGGTCCTTTAGCAATATTTATTTCATAGATATTTGCGATCTATGCGCGTCACAGATCGTTTGTTTGCAGATGTGACACAGATTTTGTTCAATTTGCTTCTTCACTTTAAGAACGATGACTAGCGATGAAGCAATTTTTTTAGACCTCCACCAAAGCATTTTAAAATCCCTGTACCAAGTTATGTTTCGAAAAACGGAAAGTTTAATTACATTCAGGGTTTTGAAAGGCCCTAACAATAGAAAGCTTCCGCATTTCCTGCAAAATATAACAACATTAAATTGTCACGTTTGAGTTCCATAACGGTTTAAAAAAGTTTTACTAAATATTATCGAAAATGCTTTTGTAGACTTTTAGCCAATAAAATGAACTACCACTGTGCAAAATATGAAACCGCTGTCGCCAGCGGTTTGACAGCTATGCGTTCTGAGTTGTTGCATTTTTTTTCAGCCACCCTGTATTTGGGACTTAAGCCATGAGAGATATAAAATTGGGATCTTTAAGAGCTCAATAATTTTACCAAGCGGTAACATGATTTTTCAGAGCTACTTTTGCCTTGCAATCTAATTTCTTCTAAAACTGCGCTTGTAACATTTTATTTTCTGATTTTTAAATTTGTTTCTATTGTTGTTCTGATACATATTGTTCCTATAAACTTTAACAGCCTTAAGTTCCAAATAAACTTAGATTGACGCTCGAGAATATTTAGCCCGTAAATTTAGACGTCAAAGGATAAGTAGACCAGAGTTTAGAATTAGGGTTTGGAAGTTCATCACATAAATTTCTTTAACATTATCCTTTACCGCCAAATTTTATACGCTAAATATTCTTGAGGATCTGTCTAAGTTTATTTGGAACTTTGTCCACTATCTTCAGAAGTAAGACTTATGGTTTCGTTTACCTAATTCAATTTCTTATAAGGCAAGATTTTTTGGGAAATTTGGGCAAATTAGATATTAGGAACAAAATGATCAATTAGATTTTGAAAACCACTAAATTTGTTTTTTAGGGTTTGGAGCTATTCGAGAACTGGATTAAGCCTCGAATCTGAAAACCCATACTACGGTTTTTCAAGTCGAAGCCATTTTCAATTTTTCCCAAAGAGAAAAGGAAATAGCATGTCAAATTTATCTGTTATTTTTATTATTTTAAGTTAAATTTGTTTAATGAATGCTTTCTCTCTAATTTTGTTTGACTATTTTCAAATAAACATATTCTAGTAAGAATACTGATGTAATGGAAATTACTTTGACTGAAGTATTACATTTCTTGAGAGTGCAGAAAGCAAAGCCTTTTAGCAAATTGCATTAGATGTATCAGTGTATCTTCAACAGACTTGTTTAAAACTTTAGTCCGTTTAACTAAGAACTTGTTAGTAAAGTAATACGATTGATGTATAAACATGTTGGGAGGTTTTGGATAACACAAAAATTCAATTTTGTGTAAAATATGAAAATTCAGTTTTTTAAAGGACATAGAACATCGCACTGAAGTGAATTGAAACTGAATTGAAAATAATCGTGCTAAATGCTAATGAGCAAATTTATTAGGACAAATGATCCTTACATTTATTTTGTGTTTTATCACTTCTGAAAATATCACGTTAGATTTTAGATTAAATTCTTTGCTCATGTTTATTTTTATTGATTTGTCATTTAAAATTAATTGAATAATATCAAAATTAAATTATGTGCCTTCATTGCAGCTTAATGATAGAAATTATACACATGATTTTTTATTGTTCAAAATGAAATATTCAACTAGATGTTGTGTTAAGAATTATTATTATTAATTATTGTGCGTTGGGAAAATTCATCGTTGTGGTCTCATATAAACCTTGTTAAAGGTTATTAAACTAGATCCATTATATCTCTGAGATGTCCCTTTTTATTTAGTAATATAAGAATAAAAGAAGAGAAATCTTTCTTGATATTTAATAAGTCTTCTTTCAGTGCTCTACATGTGCGTGTAGAATATTTGCTCTAATATTACTTTTAGAAACAAGTATTAATTTTATGTGCTAATACGTGTGACATCCAATTATGATTTGATGTGCTGTGCCAATGAGATATTCTCTTGTTTTGTTCTCCGGTTTTAATTGGAATTTTTTTCATAAAAGCCGTGGAATTTGGGATTTACAAAAAAATCAATAAAAATCAAAATATCACTAATAGACAAATCCAATGGGATTTGGCTCAATTAAATCATAAATTGGGGTCACATAGTTATGGCATTCCCCGCCATCAAGTGGGAACGTCTATTATATTCAACAATGTTTATAAGAGAGACGTATTTTTGTTGAAAAATACACAACAAAGGGCCTCTTTTAATAAAAGAAAAAAGTCATTATTGTATTTTTATTGTATTTTAATTTATTTTCCCATCAATTGCTGAAGAAGTTCATCACAATCAACATCGAGATCTGTTGTTGTTTCTACATCTTTGAGTTCCAACAGAACAGCTTTTTCCATATCAAGTAGAATCTTGGGTTTCTGATACTAAAACATAAAAAAAAGATTCTGAAATTCTGAAGTAATCTCAAACAAATAGTAAAAATGCAAATTACCAGAATTATGAGTGTGTTATGCTGATGCTTGAAAGAGATATTTTCCTGCCTTGGCGCTGAACTGCAACGTTGAAGTTCAGGAACTTGAATGATTTTAAAGTACTTCTTATTGCTGGTCCTCACAACAATGCTCTGTTTCTCAGAATCTGCCGTAACTGAGTATGTCTCAATGGGATAAGGAAGATTCCTGATTCTCCATTCAATATTCAACTTTGTAATGCGTTTTGTAAGAATCGGCTGTTAAGAAACAATCGAAACAACTCAGAAACCTCGAAATCTCCCTATTTTTCTCAATGACAAACCCCTTTAAGACCAAACTTTTGTACAACAATTGTACCAAACTTTTGTACAATTTCCTTCGCTATTTACACATTCCGGAAATATAATTAAATCTAGGGGAAGTATTGCAAGAGGCATGGAGACAACAAATGCCCTGAAACCATATTGTAATTGGAAAACAAATAAAATTTTCACTTACCTCGGTGTTTGATTCCTTGAGCAGAAACTCTCCTCCCATTCTTAAATCTTTCACACAGTCACCCAGTTCGATCTCCCAGTCTGGTTCTCCTCGCAAGTCCTGTTTCTTCCGCCAAGCTCTTCTCTGAATAATTCCTGTTTCCAAGCTGTATTCCTCAACCATTTCTCGGCCATCTGGAAATGTGTAGTGCACCTTTCGCAGATTCCCTGAGATAATAGACGACTTCTCCGCAGCCCTGATAAGATTCACCCACTCAGCAAAGGACATTTCACCCAAGAAATTCTATTTGGTCGATGACGATAAAACAAGAAACAAATTGTAAACAAAAAACATGCGTGCGTGCTCTGATTTTGACAGATGAAACTGAATAGGCCTTTTTTATGGCGCCTCTTTCAAAGCCCTGCGAAAAATTCCAAGGATTTTCCAGAATGGAAACACATGATATAAAAAATATAGACCAGGAATTTTCATCTACGCAACGTAATTTTTTATTAATGGTATTTTTTTTGTAAAGCAGTTGAAGTCTAGGAGGTGCGAAAGGAGACTAGCCTAGAACTATGCCACATCCCATGCGGAATTGATTTTTGGAGTGATTAAGGGCACCACTGAGGGCAAGGGTGAAGGGCAGTGGTTCGAGTTTCTTCTCAAGCACTCCAGCCACCGTCCCATGAGTGTCTACCATACCCTTGAACACAAGGTTAGCCTTCGGGAGGTCCACTTGGTAGCCAAAGGACGCTACTGAGTCCTGCATCCGGAAATTGGTTTCCACTTCAACTGCCAGCTGGAGTTGTTCACTCGCCCTGGAGTGATAGCATAAATGCACACCGGAAAAGTCTATGGTGCCAGTCCATGTGGTGTCTCCATGGATGTAGCGTCCAGCCAGGGAGATCATAGCATTCTCTCCACCTGGAACAGCCGGTCCAAACTGATACACAATTTCGCTGCCCAGGGAGATGTTGTCAGTGATCCCCTGGAGGTAGTGACCGATTAAAATCCCCGATCCATTGACCAGATTGGGATTGGCGGTGATGACAGAGGCAGTAAAGTCATGACCATGGTATTCTGCTGACATTTGTGCAGCAGTTACTTGACTCTCCTGGATCTGGGCGGCAAATTTCCCCTTGATCCGATCTGTCAGCTGATGAATTACATTGGCATTCAAATTTCCCGCCGGATCGATATCTCCCAATAACACTGGATACATCTCTGTGGGACTGATTTGCTTCGTGCCCACAAAAGTCGCGCCAAAACGATACCCACTGACTCCTGTCTTGCCCGGATCACCACTGAGGGTGAGTGTGTGAGAGACTTGAAAGTGATTGCTCAGTCCCTTGTTGATCATCACCTTGCCACCCTCAAATGTGGCCGGAAACACCTCCTTACACTTCTTGTGGAGGTCCTCGAGGGTACCCACTTGGCGCGGTGGCCCTAAGATACTCGTAAGGGACAACCCATGTGAGCCGGTGTCTTTGCCCTTCTCTCCAGCACCATCTGGTGCCCCAATGGCTGGTCGTGTTGGTGTGCCATCTGAACAGAAGACTTTTTGGAAAAATCTGTGAAGCATTTTGCACTTTTCACTACGGCTATCGCTCACTTTTTACAGAAAAATAAACACGATTTTTCCACCGCGTTTCGCAACACTTTTTGACAATCACCATGAGCAGTGCTGCCAACATGTGCCTATCAAAAAACATTTTTCTACATTTTCTATGAATTTTTGAAAAGAAGTTAAAAAATAACGGATTAACAAAATTGTAAAAATAAATGTAAAAAAAACTTTATTAAAGTCTACAAAGTAGCTGTAAAGTAATTTTTGTCTTTAGAATTGAAATTTTTATCTTGTGTTTTAGCTTTGTCACTGTGCACATTAAATGCATATATTTTCTTTTGTATACAGCAAGTTGCAAGATCCAGAGAAAAATAATACAGATCCCAGCTAAAAGCATAATAAAAAAATTAAATTTAAACTATAAGGTAAGTTTTTCATTTTAAACAAAATTATGATTTTATAAAAAGGATGAAAATATGGGAAGTGACCGTTATAATTCAATTGACCCATCGGACCCGTGTACAGGCGATTGTCAAAGAAAAACATCGAAAAGTCTATTAATGTAATTATCGTTATGAAATTTGTGATTCATTTTTTGACCATATGATAAAGTTTTCATTTTAATTTTATTGGGTCTTCTGACTGAACGTAATTTGAAAACAATTACATTTGTTGTAAAATAGACTAGGAATAGTTCTCAGATTTTATGACTTAATGAAACAAATTCCCTACGCTTGTCTAGGAAAAACTCTTCAATGTGGACATAAATTCCTACTGTGTAGAGCAGAGGTGTGCAAGAACTGTTTGAAACCGAACATATGTCAAATGAAACTGGTACGTCAATGGTCAAAACGCTACCTGAACAAACTTAAAATTAAATTTTCTGGAAAATCATCTCCATAATAAAAAAAAAACAAGTGTGAAGTCTACTACACTACATCCCGGCATTATGCACATTTTTGGGACCGAATAAAACGCGAGAAATGGCATTACGCATCGAGAAAATTTGTAGGGGGAGGCTTTGATGTTTCGCACATACGCTACCATCGGACACTTCGAATTTCTCCGGTATTACTTTATAACTTTCACTGATGGCTATATATTTTAGTAGCTAGTCTTAAATCACACCTTTCCTAAAAAAATTGGGAGTCTAATCCTTTTCCCCTAGTTTTAGGAAACAAAAATTAAAAACAGGTCCAAAACTGTAATTTTGCTGTGCAATATTTCATACGATTGTGCAGAATTAATATCACTTTTCTGAAAAACTACTATCACAGAGGGTAGAAGGGTTATTAGGAATCAGATTTAAGTAAAAATCTTTTAGGCTGAACAGGCACTTTTTGTGGGTGGAAGAAAATTCACAAACTTGACTCAGATTCATCGATCGCACATAGAAGACAGGCTTCTCTTACATTTTCCAAGAAACTTCATTTTAGATGCGATCCTTCATATTCACATCTATTGTAATCTACCGATTTGATCCACCACTAAAAAGGAAAACTTAAAAATCGTAAAGTTGATAAACAAGAAGTAATTTGACTCAAATAGGCTGCAGTTGAGTAATTATTATGCAATTTTGCATTTCTTTGATATAAAAATATTTTTCAAGCTTGCACAAACTGAATGTGCAATGAAAGAATCACATCTGCAATAAGCTCATACAGTTTACAACTGCTTTTTGACAATCTTTGACATAACCTCACTATTGTGTTGTTTTGCATGACAAAGAAAAGAAATTGTCCGTAAGAAGATGTTTTGTGAAAATTTTAGCTTGTTCACCTGCTGAAGCTCAATATCTGTGCTAAATCCCGATTCCTGCAGCTGCAGGAACAGAGAAATCTTCAATGATGCGCATTCAAACGTTTTTGTGCATATCCGGCTCCGTGGAGGAATGGTGGAATCTTGTGTGGTCTTCTCGCTTGCAGAGTTTTAGTCAATTTTTAGCTTTAAAAACTTATTGATTCGTGTAAATTTAGTGATATTTGGACTTTTCAGGAAAGTATTCATCAGATTTAACCGTTTCCGGAGTGAAATTCTCGTAGAATCAAGCAAAAAAATGGTTTTTAATGTCAATAAAACATCTCTCAGAAAAGTTCCAAAAAAGTGATATTAAAATGTTTTATTCCTTATAAAAATGGTTTAATCAAGTAGATTAGAGTTCCCTTTAAACAATGATGTGCAACTTTTAGTGTCCGGTGCAAAATTTACGGTGAAAATGGGGTGTTCAATGATGGCGTGAATCGTGTGCGATAATAGAAACTTGATTCATCTATCGGACAAATCGCCATTAAATTTTCATTTTCCTCTGGAGGAAAATCTAAGGATTTCCTGGGATTTTGTTTGGTGGGATTATGAATCTTATAAGTAAGACATTTTTTTGGCATAGTTGGAGAATCCATACGGTTTGCATGGTAGTCAGAAAAAATCACTGAACTTGAACATCATTTTTGTGTGCGAAAGTTCAAAGCCTCCCCCTATATCCACAGAAGCTTTCTTTTAAATAAATCGGCCGTAGAACGAATTTCGCGCGGAGTAAAAGTAGTTCAAACAAAAAGATTCAACTGTTTAATAGAAATTCATTAACAAACAGTAATTTTTGGCCAGAGTTCTTCAATAAATGGTTAGAATATTTAAAAAATTACCTTAATAAAAGAAATTAAAGTTTTATTTTGAAAAAGTAGCAAAATGTTTTCAAATTTCCCGCGTCGCAACATAGTATACTCCCAAGGGTAGGCAAACTTGCATAATTGTATGTGCATAATTCCGTCAGGTGCGTAATCCCGAAGGACTTAATGCCGGGACTGAGTGTAACTCTATCAAAAAATTATTTATCTTTTTATATTTATAATCGCGTATATTCAATATCCAAAAGGATGGCAGTGGGCATTTTAGAATGTATTTTAGAAGGATTCTTGAGTTCGATATCAAGATGTTTCAAAGTAAGATCTCAACTCATTCCTGTTTTTACAGATAAGGATTTCTGGTTTCTCGGGTTTTGCAGAGTTTTTTTTTTTTGGGCAATCGAAAAGGGTTTCTCAATATTAGCCACCCTCACCGCACACTTTTCAAAATCCGGATATCTCGAGTTCAATGCCCTTTTCTAATGGGTTATAACCATATAAACATGCCCATTATTTCTAGAATTCTCTCTATATTTTTTGAGGTTTCGAGTCTGTAAATTATGTAAATCTAAGTAAATTAAATTTATAGTTTATATGACGATTTGGCGCTTCTAAGGGATACCCCTTGTGAATCTATCAACTGTTATTTATTCACAAATATAGTAATTTTGGAGAATTTGTTTCTGTGAAAATGACAGCCTAATTGCTGCCGAAAAATATTTTTAGATAATTTTAGTCGATTCCTTGCCGGTTCATTGCAGATTTGAACTGGTTTAGCCTTGCTAGCAGGTTTAGAAATATGCTATCAAGAGCCCTTTTTAACCTTAGACAATGCAAAATTGTCATTAACCGTGTAAACAGACGGAATTCCCACGGGAATTCCCATGAGATTTTCCATTCCGGACGGGAATTCCGGATGGAAATTCCCATATTGAACTGTCAAATTTTTACCATCCGCTCTATGCGCCTCTGGTGGACTTCAAGCACAACACAAAAATGCTCCGAAGATTTGAATTTCAAATTTTGTTTTTTCCGAATCTAAATAACGGAATGTGTATTTAGAAGATATTTTACGTACTTTATTTTATTAAAGTGGCTTTATTATACCACAAGGATATTAGTAATATTATCTATTAATACATTTCATGGAAAATATTTTAAAATTTCTCGAGAAATGATTAGAAACGTTGTTATAGCGTAAATATCTTGTCAAAAACCCCCAATTAAAGTGGATAAATCAACGATAGGCTTTGGATATCTTTGCTGATAGGACCTATTGATTAATTTTCGTTTAATTGTAGTGCTGATAATTTAAAATTTTTTAAAGTGTTGGAAGAAAATGTATAAAATATCCCTGGGTGGCCAAGCAGTCAATTCATTCGGAACAGAGATGTTTACAAAAATTAGTTAATTGTATAATAATTGAATACAAATTGTTTTAAAAAACAAGAAGACTGTAAAATATTTTAAAATTTTATTTCCAAAAAAAAGTAAACAATAAAAAATATTGAAGTAATATTTTATATCCGAAAAGGCAGTTATGGTTTCTGGCTATAATTTTCATCAGTGAACTTCGATAGTTCTTACTATTCTTTGTATTTCCTTATCTACATTATTATATTCTTTACATTTTTTAATAACGGGACTTATTGAAAAAGTTAAATTTTGAATCTGCCTTTCCAATCATTTAAACCTCTTCTGAAATGTTATTGATGAATATTTAATTTAATCCAGAAACACTAATCCTTTCAAAATTATTATAGTATTATTATTCGATTTCAAATTTGCTTTTAAAATCAATGTTTTGATCACTACAGGAGATTTTACATGTTTTTTCATATATTATTTGCTTAAAAACACTCCAAATTAAATTTTCGGAATTCTCCGGAAGCAAAAAGCTATCTCGAGCGAGATAGCTTTTTTCCATTTTAGAAAATTGAATATTTCACCCTCCAACGGAAAATTTCCATTTGAAATTCAAAGTATTTCAAGACATTCGGGCAGTTTCGTGCACTTTTGCAGAGGGCGCTTGTATAGCAAATTTACCATTTGCTCGTGGGAATTCCCGTGGAAATTCCGTCTGTTTACACGGTAAGAATGATTCCGCGTCAGCGGTATTTTGATACAAGTAGACTCTCTCAAATTCTGACATTTCGGACCGAAATGTCTCCCAAATTAGAGAGAAATTCGGGTGAAATGTAACGATCTTTTGTTGCATTGCATACTCATATTAATTTTACATACTCATAAATTTCATGAAAACCCTTCAATAATGCAAAATCACATCACAACTAAGACAAACCATGGTAAAGTTGAGCATATTTGCTTTATTTGAAAACTTGAAAAATGTTGACAAACTTTTTTCAAATTTACCTGCTGCCCGAATTAAAAAGTAGTCCGATCTTAAAAGTCTTAAAATAGCCGAATTAGCAAGAGTCTACTGTATGTGGACAAAATGACCGACTAGGCAACCTCTAAAAAATCGCATGACGTGTTTTCTGTTAATTAAAACCAATTTCCTGGAAGGAAATGAGGGCTTAATCCTCAAGTTGAGTTGTAGGAGAAAGGGTCGTCCGAAGGCTCCAAATCAAAATCTCTAAGTATGCAGCACCTTGATCGTATAACGTATAGATAAAAGAAAATGGGCTGTATTGTTCTTTTTGTGAAGTAAGAGCCAAACTTTAATGGCATAACGAAAAGACCTGTTTTAGCCCTTCTATATCGACGGCTCCATTCCATAGTATTCTAAGTCGACTTAGAATTATATTACTCCGAGAGATATGTTGTTCCTGGGACCAAGATCTACAACTGGTGAAAATTTCGTGGTCATCCGACGTCCGGGTAACGAGATATTCAATTTTTTCGAAAAAAAATACACAGGCAGCATAGGAAATCGCCAACTTCAAATGGTTCTCCTGAGATGTTGTCATTCTGAGATAGCATAGTATGGAATGGAAGCGTCGATATATAGATTAAAATTTTAAAGGGAGAAAAAAGAGTTTTCAATATTTAAAAACTACCAGAACTTTTTGAAAAACTAGGTGAAAAAAAATTTTAAGACACCATTTCCTTATCTTATTAACATGGGTGGGCCTCAATACTCCAACCTAAGATGATTTGTATGATTCGTATGTTCGTATACGTAAAATTATTTTGTACTAGAAAAACATTTCGTAAAACCATTACTTAATCTCTAATTTTTCTTTTTCTTTTCATAAATAATCATCTATTAATCTCTGAATTAGTCCCAAAATGTGAAAATTTTATCTCAAATATTTCTACTACATTGTATGAATGGGTTAACAGTTGCTCGTTTTTTTTCCAGTGAAATACAATAGCTGTGATTGTTAGCAATATTGAAATCAAAACAAAGTGTTCAAAAAGTTCTTATGTGGCTCGTGATGGTCATAAAAAGTGATTTCACAGGCAGTAAAACAGAATAAATTGTGATAAAACTCGAACCAGTGGAAAATGTTAGTATCATTCCATAATTCTATACTTTTATCCCTTTGTGTTCTCCTCCTGGGGGTGAATTTTGGGGCTGCAGATTGTGGCTGTGGTGCTGCAAATCGAGAGAAAGCAGCAGAAAAATACCTCGAAAGGGCAAATTCTGAGCCAAGTACAGCAGAAGAATCTCATGATGATATCAAGGAAACGATAATACACATCACTCCTCGAAGTGTTCGACCGCAAGAAGAAGACTTGGAAGCTACAATGTCTCTGATTCCCGGAGGAGACTACACCATTGGCACAAACAAGGCTGTTTTTGAGGCAGATCTTGAGTCTCCAGAGAAGAAAATTCACGTAGACAATTTCTACTTGGACAAGTATGAAGTCTCCAATGAGAAGTTTAGAGAATTCGTGGATGCCACAGGATACAAAACTGAAGCAGAGAAGTTTGGGGATAGTTTCGTTTTTGAAGGCTTCCTGGATGATGCCACGAAGGAGGAGAATAAAGATTTTCGAGTTGTGGGAGCTGAGTGGTGGTATAAGATTAAAGGAGCCAACTGGGAGCATCCGGAGGGTGAAGGAAGTGATCTAACGGGACGTGAAAATCATCCAGTGATTCATGTGTCCTGGAGAGATGCTGTAGCATATTGCAAGTGGCGTAAGATGAGACTTCCCACGGAGGCTGAATGGGAAGTTGCATGTCGTGGGGGGAAGAAGCAGAGACTCTTCCCCTGGGGTGATAAACTTATGCCTCAGGATAAACACTGGCTGAATATATGGCAAGGAGAATTTCCCCAAGGAAATTCCAAGGAAGATGGATTCATGGGAACATGCCCTGTGGACCAATTTCATCAGAACTCCTACGACTTGTTCAACATCGTGGGAAATGTGTGGGAATGGACAGCTGATCTTTGGAATCCGGAAGATGTTGAAAAGAAGCCAGAGAATCGCAATAGAGTGAAAAAGGGCGGTTCTTATCTCTGCCACAAATCCTACTGCTACAGATATCGCTGTGCAGCACGATCTCAGAACACAGAAGACAGTTCTGCAGGAAATCTTGGCTTCAGGTGTGCTAGGGATGCTTCTAGGGAGTGATTTTGGAGAATATTGCTTATCCAGACAGTACTTAAAATCCCATTTTTTGTACAATTTCTATATTAATTAAATAAAATTTATCAGAGTTGATCAGACTTTTTTTTATTCCTACTTTCTAATTATATTTATTTCAACTGAGGACTATAGTCAACAGCTAATCCTGCTTTCCTTCGTTTCAGGAAGAGATGGAGGTCAAGGAGGAAGCTGTAAAAACTTGCCTGTGCAATTTGTGTCAGAAGTCCTTTGTAAGTGTCAAAAATCTCCAGGAACACTTTAAGGAGCATACACAGGTAGGAGAAAATAGTTTTCCGGAAACTCATGAATGTGCAGAATGTGGGAAGTCTTTTCCATCTTCTGATACTCTCTTAAATCATGGGAAAATCCATGGGGATGACAAAATTTACGGATGTAGAAAATGTGAGAGGAAATTCACGAGATCCGAAGATCTCCACATTCATGGACGTGTCCACAGAAATGAATCTGTCTTTGAGTGTATCTTCTGTGACCGGCTGTTTGCCCAATTCAAGAATCTTACAAATCACATGCAGAAATTGCATCAGAATGAGATTAATCAGGGAAATTTCTCGGTATTACCAAAAGAAAGCGAAGTCAAGAGCTCATCATCTCTGAATCAAATTCAGGAATCTGCTACAACTGTGGAATATTTAAAGACATATTGCTGTGTTCTCTGTCCTCTGAAATTCATCCAAAAAGAAACACTGGAGATGCATTATTTTCGGAATCACAATTCACCTACAGATCTCCAGAGGCTAGGGGAGCTTTCTGAAGAAGAAAAATGTAAAGAAATATCTAAAGATCCTCAGAAAGTTATTCTATCAGTTCCTAATCAAAAAAATTGCTCACTTTGTGATTATTCTGGAAATTCTGAAGAGTTAATTGTTCATCTGAGAACAAATCACGATGCTGAGAAGGAGTTCAAGTGTGCAAGATGTGGATTAACTTTCTCAGCCATTTCCACTTTATCAATTCATATCAAGCATCATCTCGATGAGAAGCTAAAGTGTTCATTCTGTGGACAAAACTTCAGTCTCAATCAAACTCTCCAGAAGCACTTAAAACGCCACAAAGGTCCAGTAGTATTTTCCTGTGAAATATGTCGAATACCATATTCAGATCGTCGAGATCTGGAACGTCATATGAGGATACATTCTGATGGGAAGCCCCATAAATGTGATGTATGTGGAAAAAAATTCGCTCAATCCTGTGACAAGATCAAGCATTCGCGAATCCATACAGGAGAACGTCCTTACAGTTGCAATGACTGTGGAAAGACTTTTGCGCACCTCACGAGCGTAAAGAAGCACATGATGGTCCATACTGGTCAGAGAAATTACCAGTGCACGTATTGCGGGAAGAAATTTCAACACAGCAGCAATCTTGTAGTCCACACAAGGACTCATACTGGCTATCGTCCTTTTCACTGTAAAATCTGCGATCGTCGTTTTTATGCTTCCGGGCACTATGCTGATCACATGAAGATCCATACAGGAGACAAGAAATACCACTGTATGGAGTGTGGAAAGAAGTTTATCCATCAGAGCAGCTTTCAGAAGCACCGAAGAATGCACAGGGGTGATAAGCCCCATAAATGCCAAGTTTGTGGAAAATCTTTCTCTCAACCGGGACATTTCAAGGAGCACTTCCGGATTCACACTGGGGAAAAACCATTCCATTGTGAGATTTGTAAAAAGCAATTTAGAAGGGCAGATGCTCGGAATAATCATCTGAAGACGCATGTAATGGTTACAAATTCTTCCGGGGATGGCCAATCAATAAATCAGGAAACACAATGCTAATCCTGTAGGTGAGTGTTATTATTTTTTGAATTTTTTTAACTTCTGAAATAATGGGCCAAGAATATAATCAAATTGAGAACTTGTCTAATTATATAAAGTTTATTAATTTTAATTGTTAAAATTCGTAAAATAAATAATTGAATATCTCAAACCCCAAAATATTTTGTTCTTTAGGACATTCTGTTCTGAAAGCACCCAAAACCTATTTTAAATCTCAATCCGATCTATCGGATCTATCCGATATAAATCTCATCCGATATTAATGCAATTATATTTTACATTTTACAACGTAAGTTATTATATTTTTTCTGTTATTTATCATGTAAGAAATTGTATTTTGTACAGATTGTTTTAAATAAATTATACACATTGCAAAATTTAGATATTATACTTTACTCCCTTTACTCAGTCGACTGTATATAAAATGAGAATATCTGTATTTCGCGAAGTGTAGGGGAGACTAGGGCAAAAAGTCACAAATCGAAAAATTCAAAATTCAAAATCTTCCAAGGTAAAAAAGATAGCGGCTCAATTTTTTTCTATAGATAACCTCCATTGTCTTCAATGTCGTAAGTTTCTTAAAATTCGAACAAGGAATTTAGAAAATTAAAAATATCGAAATTTTTAGCCCTATTTTTGAAATATTTTCCTTGCAAAAGATAATAATTATTACCTACTTATTTTCCAAAATTGATGCACTGGTGAATATTTTCTAAATAATTTGGATTTTTTGAATACGAATCCGCTATCTATTTTAGAATTTCACAAAGGTTCTTTTCTCCAGAAATTCTTTTATTAAAAATGGCAACTTGGGGTAAAAAGTAACAAAAGGTATAGAACAAAAAGTAATAAAAAGTGAAGCAATTTCTGATGTCTCACGGCGAGAAGAAACGTCATTTCCATGTCTCAAACGATTTGCAGTCTTTTGTGTGTTTTTTTCTAAAATAGCTTGAAAAGCGCTTTTCTCATTTTCTCACTTTTCTCGCAGAGAAAACAGTGTTTTACAAAGGTGTAGATGAATAAATTTTCTATGAAAATTATGTCCTCAATGTATTTTTTTTTTCAAATTTACGGAAGCCCGTAATGAAGCGAATCAAAATATGATAATACCCAATGTCTGGTACTATTTGCCCCAGCATTTTTGAGAATAGTCACAAAATTACCTTTTAGAAATTGGCTCGATAAACGTATTTCCTTACAAAATAGAGGAAAATTACTTTTACAAAGTTGTAGAACGGTAAATTTCCTATAAAACTGCGATAATTAGAAATTTCTGGAGCGCTCGAGTAGTTTGTAAAAAAATAAAATATCCATTTTGTGACTTTTTGCCTCAGTCTCCCCTATCGATAAAAAAATATTACACACAAAAAAATGGAAAATTCTTAAACAGAAACACCCAGGAATTTAATTTCAAATCCCATCAAATGAATGCCAATGCTTTAATCCTAAGTCCTTGATTATTTAGTTTTAATTGCAATTTGCAAATCTCAAAACATTTTTCATTTTTCAGCTAATGCTGAACTTAAACTCTCGGTCTCTTAGCGTCAAACAGATAAGGATTCTAGCCCATTTCATTGGCAAAGAGCTTCTGAATTTTAACGCCTCGAGGATTCACGTCCAATTTAAGTTCCAGGAGTCTTATATATTTTTAATTTAAAATTTTTAAATTTGTGGAGCTCAGAGGCAAAATGACACATATCCTATACTTTAGCCATAGGATATGTGTCATTTTGCCTCTGAGCTCCACATTTAGAGTCATAAATTTTCTGTGTGTATTAGCGATCATATTTTAAAAAAAAGTTCACACATTATTAGTTGTTTTGCTTATTTTTTTTGTATTTAAAACAATTTTAAAAAATAAAAATTGTTTTGAAGTTTAAGAATTCAATCGTTAAAGAAAAAGAAGAAAAATCAATTTCTTTTTATTATATTTTATTTAAATTTGCAAAAATAAAATTTATATATTTAATTTATTCTTCGTGAACAATAATTATAATTTGTGCAGCATGTTAACAACGTGATGCCCGTATGTTGTATTTGAAGTAAACAATTTTGGTCAATATATTACTCCCTCCGTTCCGAAATAAGTCGTACGTTTGGGAAAAATTCTTGTTCCGAAATAAGTCATACGTTTGGGAAAAAATTGGGATTAAGGGAGAGTTTGTTGGTAAAAGTTTTGTGTATCAACAATATCTCTTCTAAAGAACTATTGTTAATGTTCAGAACTAAAATTGGGGTCCAGTCTTGATGGTAAGTTGAGGAACGAATGTCTTAAAAATGTATTATTTTTAGCGTTTTATTTTCAATCTAAAATAGGTGCAGAATGGTGAGAGATAGAGACTTGGGACCTTCGGGGGACCCCCCCATTAGTTGACCCTGGGACCATTAATATGTCCTTTATTTTGCCCCCACTCCTTCCCTTCCCCTCCAAAATCATCTTTTTAGGATTGCTCGAAAACACGTCGTGCGATTTTTTTTTTCAATTCTGGATGTGTCTTAGAGAAACATATACATAGTCCCAGAGTTAACTTATGGCGGGTCCGCTGAAGGTCCCAAGTCCCTGTTTCTCAACATTTTGCACCCAGATATTCGAAAACATAAAAAAAAAGGATGTTCTTTTTATTGCTCATTCTGCAAAATTTGAAATATAAAAAATATCATATCAGTAATAACAGTTGAGTTCTACTTGTGCATACTAAAAATTTAGAACAAATTCTAGCCTGTAATGTTAATCACAGTCCATCTTGTAGTAATTAACTATCTACCGGAGTTATTTGAAAAAAACGCGAAAAATGGACAACTTCAACATATCGATTCCTCAACTTACCATTGTGATAGGATCCCCATATTATCCCTGAACATGGAGGATAGTTCATACACAAGATATTTGCAAATGACAAAAACATTCTCTGAAACCATTCCTTAATCCTTAATTTTTCGCCAAACGTACGACTTATTTCGGAACGGAGGGAGTAGTATTTTAGATAGTCACAAATTTCGGAACGATCAATAAAATTTTTCATATTGACCAGTATAAATAGCAATCAGTATTTTTAATCCTTTAACCATTTAAGGACGATTGAAACACCGGTATCCCATAAAGAAAATAATTTTTCCTGACTACCTAAAGTTATTTTTTCTTATGTTTGCACGTAATAGCAAAGTAGGGTAAACTGATATAATTTGGAATTAGTGTTACAAGTTGGACAATTCGCCGGTATAAGTTGGACATGGTTTTTTCTTGATAAATACAGTACAAAATTTGTTTTTAAGCACAAGGAACCAAATTATAAAACTAAACCATTAAAAATATACAAATAAAAATGAAGTTCTAAAGGAGAATGGTCAAAAGTATATGGGCGCTGGTCCCGGAATCGCCACAAACGAGAGTAGGCGCATTTTGTAGGTACTGATATAAGATTGAAAAATTGCCGGGACCCAGGACGATAAACGTTGGGAGTCCTTCTAAAATGGCCTTTATCCTTCCGAAAAATCGCTGTTTTGACTACGAATTACGCAAGAACGACTAAAGCGATCTTGATGAAATTCGGTATAGGGTCAGTGTATGACTTAAAGTTTTTATCCATGCATACCACCCCCTCCCTCCACCCTCCGTTCTGATAGCCCCCATACAAAATGGGGGCACTTTACCTTATAACTCCTTTCTAAGACGATGTAGAAAGCTGAAATTCGACAAGGGAACAAAGCTTAGGGAAGACTTTTAAACCATGTATAATATCTCCCTCCTCTGTCCCACTTTCTGGTAGCCCTCATACAAAATGAGAGCATTTCACCTTATAACTCCTTTCTAAAAGGAGGCAGAAAGCTGTAATTCGACTAGATGTCTATAAATGCATATAAAATCTAGAAAATTATTGTTAACGTTATTAGTTATTTATTTTTTTCATTCTTTTACAAACCAACTACTTCTTCTCAGAAAGGAGGTCAAAATGTTCTCATTTTGTATGGGATTACTAGAAGGGGTGGTGGAGGAGCGGGTTAACATGCATAGTTGAAAAGTCGTCCATAAGTTTTGTTCCCTTGTTGAATATCAGCTTTCTACATCGTCTTAGAAAGGAGTTATAAGGTAAAGTGACCCCATTTTGTATGAGGGCTACCAGAACGGAGGGTGGAGGGAGGGGGTGGTATGCATAAATAAAAAGTTTAAAACATACACTGACCCTATACCGAATTTCATCAAGATCGCTTTAGCAGTTCTTGTATAATTCGTTGTCAAAACAACGATTTTTCGGAAGGATAAGGGCCTCTTTTACAAGGACTTCCAACGTTTATCGTCCTGGGTCCCGGCATTTTTCTCAACCTTATATCAATATCTTCAAAATGCGTCTACTCTAATGTTTGTATGAAGATGAACCAGCGCCCATATACTTTTGATCATTCTTCATCATTGTGAAAAATAGTTTTTGTGCTCTAGAACTGTTCCTCCATGGTTTAGAACATTGATCCCAGAACAAAAGTTGTTACCTATACTAATGTCTACCCAATGACATAGGTCCCGTTTGTGGCGATTCCGGGACCGGATTTGACCATTCTCCTTTATCAAGACAAAAAGCCCTGTCCGAATTGTACCATTGTCCAACTTGTACCACTGTCCAACTTGTACCACTTTACCCTAGAAGGTTGAAGGAATCTATAGGATATTTTTTGCAAGTCCATACGTATTTGCGATATAGTAAATTTTAAAGCTCAAAAAATGACGAATTTTCAAATTCTCGTATTGAAAATTGATTTTAATTATTTTTTATACTTCCAATTTTTTAAGCAAAACCGTTTTGGTAAAAGTAACTACAATACTCAAACACAATATTTCATTAAAGTGAAATTTATCAGTCGTTGGGGTATCGTGAGAAAAATTATTTAAATTTTTGGGGTATTTTTGTCACTATCGTTCATAGGAACAAAAAATACACCAAACCAGATTTTGTTGGATTTTGTAAGCTTAGATGTAAGACCTTTTTCTGATTTTGTTTTTCGGTTTCATTTTTATTACTGATTTCCGGTCAGTGAAAACTGACTCGTCGTTAAGCGTTTAGAACGGTATTTAGGACGGGTTTAGGTCAATGACGGTCAAAAATTAGGGACCAGAGAAAATCACTTTTTCTGACTTTAGAGCAATACAGAACTTTAGGATGCCATAGGAAATATTTCATTATTAAGAATGATAAATTTCAGTTGTTCCAATCACCTACTTACTAAATTGTTTTTTTTTAATAAAATTACGAAAATATACTGATCAAAATATTTCAGCTGTAAAAAGAAATAACTAAAGCGGTAAGAAATAGCCGAAATAGCATTTTACTGTTCACGGTAACCCCCATAGAAAATGTAGTGGTTCTTTATTGCCCCCTGCCCTTTTCTCCTATCTCAAACTATGTTTATTTTTGATTTTTTTAAACTGACCTTAGCAATTTCATTGATTTTCGGATTAGGGGAAACTGGGGCACCACCAAACACGGGGTAGCACCAAACACTAATTTTTATTTCTAAACTATTTGGACTATCTCGACCATTCCTTCAGTGGACAAGCATCCATATAGTGCCTATAAATTCCTATAGGCCTTGTCCTCAGAAGTCGAATATCCGATTAAAAAATCGCAGTATTTGGTGGTACCCCGTGTTTGGTGGTGCCCCAGTTTCCCTTATATGAAGTAAATTGCAAGTTTATTGCGCCTAAAATAGCTCAGGCGAACATTTCATCCATATTACATTTATATCAATACCCAAAAATTTTCTATTTTAATTTTTTAAAGTACTCAAGCCCTCTGAGGGACTCATTTTTCAATCGATTTATTTTAATTTAGTTTTTTTTTGCAAGGGCCTTGAAATTTCTAATTCGACTAACATAAGTTCCAAGTGGTAATGAATACTTTAATCAATCACCTTCTTTCAGAATAACTTCTTTACAGGTAATACATTGAGGTTACTTCAAGGTATTATTAATTTTCAATTTTGAATTATAGTTTTCTGATGATTTATTAGGGGAAAGTGGGGTAGTTCAAACATGCAAGGTAAAAAAAAATAAAAGTAAAATTTTGGTGTAAAAATTAATATTTGGGAAATGTGTACAGCACATTTTCTAATAGTCAATACTCAAAGAGAAAGTAGCTGAACTGCTGAACTCAGTTTGAATATAGTTCATAAATGTTTCGAAAATGAGCCCAAAAACAGACTCAAGACGCGTGAAACTTGAAACTAACTCATCCTACCCTGACAATAATTTCTATTATCGAGTTGGGACCCTTTGCCTTCTCTTTTAGTTTATTAATTAAATTTATCTGTAATTGTCTGACTCTAGGCTTTTTTTTTAAATTCACACCTTTATTAGGTTACTGATGGTTATTCTATAATAATATTTCTAAAACAGTTTTCCTACTTATTTATCGATCCTCAAAATTATAAAAAAAACTTTGACGCTAAGTTTTAGTTTTTAAATTTAAAACCGTTTTGTATATTTTGAATTTTTTTGTGTTCAAAATGATTTTTGTTATGGCTGATACACCTGCCAATACAAAACTCTGAAGAAACTTTTTTCTGTCATTTTGCTCTGGAAGTTGGTTAACAATGTTAAGACGGCGATAGACATTAGAGGGGCTGAAAATGTAATTAATAGAACACAATATTTTTGTGACTTTATTTGATACAATTTTTGTTAACTATTTTAAAAGGATATGATAACTTTCTTTAGTAAAAAAAATGTTTTTGTTTTTGCGACACCGATGTCCCACTTGTCCTTAAAGGATTATTAAGACAAAGTTTGCTCTTTCGTATATAAATTTTAACAAAATCGTTTAATATTATTTGACTTAAAACTGAATTTAAATATCTAAAAATGTTCTAAGAATTTTATTTCAGTCCAATAAATTTTGGGATTAGTTACAAAAATCACTATTGAAAAATTAATTTCCGAATTTAGATATTTTTTTTTAAAGATTACAATTTTTCTAGTTTAAAATTTTATCGTAAGATTGTCCTTTGAATCTTCATTTTAGTGACGAATAAGAACTCCAAAAAATTCCTTTCATCATGCGCTGTAAATTGATAATCTTTCAAAGATGTGCGCCTAAGCAATGTGTGCATAAAAATCATTTTCTCCAGTAGTATGTGAATTCTGCATTAGCGAGGACAAGGAGAAAGCATCTCCATTATGCTCTCTAAATGTTCAGTACTTGATCTTCTT
Source organism: Phlebotomus papatasi (assembly GCF_024763615.1). NCBI lineage: Eukaryota > Metazoa > Arthropoda > Insecta > Diptera > Psychodidae > Phlebotomus > Phlebotomus papatasi. Next base: position 47,985,449 of record NC_077222.1, read on the forward strand.
AAACCATATGATCATCACTATTGGACAATAGTTAAACACAATGGGATGATTTTGTAGCAGATTTCACACATAAGTGCCGACACTTAATCCGTCGCTCGAAACACCTTTTATCCGCATGGGATATTTTGTCCTCTTTCTCTTGCGTCTCTGGCAATCCTCTGCCACCTTTTTTTTTCTTTAACACAATAAATATTTATCTAGAGCAACTCTGCCGAAAGATAAACATTACACTTTGGTATAAAAGGATCCCAATGGAAAACATTTTTTTGTAGGTGTTTTTACGTCCTTTTTGCTATATACATAATGTTCTTCGATGAATCCATACAGGAGTTTATTTCCTTGGTTTTTCCGGACTAATGGGTTAATCTCGGAATTTGTGACATATCCCTAATCTCATGGATTTTCTTCAAAACACCAAAAAGTAAAATTTATTTCATGGAAAATCAGGATAAAGATCCTGATTGCTAAAGCTTTATGAAGTATTGAAGTATAGAAGTGAAGTGATGGCAAATCTCTTAAATAATATCATTTTGAAAGGTGCAATAATTCCCTGAATGAAGCAAAATCAGAAAGCAATTCATTTGGCATTGAAGAAAAATCTGGCTTTTCTTATTTGATGCTTTTATCTATTGGACCGCAATGGAGAGATTTTGAAATGATCTTGAAGAGGATAAAAAGGGAAACAAAAAGGGAATAAAGCAAAAGTACTCAGTTTTAGTGGAATTTATAAGATATCAAACATTTACCGACCGACCACCAAAGATGATGATAATTGGAGAAGAATGGAATTGATGCCAATTTTTCAGTTTCTCCAATATCAGTTGCATTTTGAAGAGGACGCATGAGAGAAAGAGGCAGATAAGTTTCACAAAGTAGGTAAAACTACTGTTGAGAGTACCACAAATGATTTTGTGTTCATTGAAGTGCACTTAATGTTCAACACTCGACGGATTAGCTAGAGTTTCTAGTGGCTCAATGAATAGGAAGGGGCACCGGAGCAAGAAAAATGAATAAAGCGAATTATAATTGGGAAGGGAGAAAAGGAGATGCTTTTGCAACAATAAAGGTCCTCTGGAGACGTAAAACTCTGCATGTCTAGACTCCACTTTAATTACATCGATTTTCCCAATGACTGATTTTTGCTCTAGCATCCTGAAATAAAGTACTTATTGTGCACTGTTTGGATACTCAAATTATTCGAACCAAATACGAAAGGCGCCAGTTGAGATAATTGGATGATGACCAATTGAGTGAAGGAACTATTTCTTAAGCTGCAATAGCGGACCTCCACAAGCAATATATATATATATATATTTTATCGTAGAACAAGGATTACAATTTGATTGTTAATTGCTTTGAACAACCGAACAATGCGAGTAATTGGGGTAAGAAAATTTTTATCTCCAGAAAGACTATCAAGATGGTCGAAGTTTAACATTTCAGTGTATTTTCCAACATTGTAAAAGAGTCTTGAGGCTTTAGTTTAGTTAGAATTTACATGTTTGCTTTTAGATTTAGATTTTTATTTGGGACAGTTCACAAAGGAACAGAATGATTTTTAGAACGATTTTAGGCAAAATTTGTAATATTTTTTTTTTACTATTTTGAGGATTTTAAATTTAAAAATGCTATAGGGGAAAGTGGGGCAGTCATAAGTTAATTGTAAACACTGCGGTATTATTTATTAGATGTAAGACTTCAGAAGACGAGACCTACGATTGAACAGGAGGCTGTTCAATCACTGTCACAATAAATTAATTCTCCATGGAAAACATGGGATACTGGCTGAATTGTACGCATGATACGTATTTCATATCAAGTTTCGTCTTGTAAAAGAGTTTGTGATAAAGGAAAACAGATATAATTCGTGAAGTGCTAAACAATCCTTTCAAGAAGAAGTGATGGTCAAAATTTCAATGAAATCGATACAGTATTTTTTGAAAAATTTAATTTATCGATTTAAAAAAAAGTTTTGAGAAAAAAGCAATTCGAATTGATCCACTGGCTGCCCATAGGGATAGAAATTTGTCTGAAGTCTCTACTTCCTAGAGGTTAATTCAGAATGACTTGAATCTTTGAGAAAATTCTTTACGTGTTTCACTATTAAAAAAATTGAGAATTTCGTTTTTGAACTTTAAAGGCAACGTAATTCATTGAATCTGTAAAGTTCTAACTGATTTGAAGTGTTTTTAAAAAAATTTTTTTTGATCGATTTTATTTTCCAAAATTGATGCATAAAGTGAAAAACTACTAATTTAGATTCTTTGTTCTTGTAAAACAGTTTCGAAATTCATTCAAAATCCATTATGATTGTCCCATCCTCTCCTACAAATAATGAAAAATTGTATGTCTTCATCTTCATTAGAATCTTCATTTAACTGAAATTGGGAATGCTTCATTCGAAAGAATATTTAACCCTTTAAGGACGATTGGAACACCGGTGTCCCATAAAGAAAATAATTTTTCCTGACTACCTAAAGTTATTTTTTTTCTTATGTTTGTACACAATTGTAAAGTAGAAGGTTAAAGGAATCTAGAATATTTTTTGGAAGTCTCTGGCTATTTGCTATGTAGTAAATATTTAAGCTCAAAAATGGCGAATTTTTAAATTCTCAAATTCATAATTTATTTTATTTATTTTTTATACTTCCAATTTTTTTTAAGCAAAACCCTTTTGGCAATAAAAACTACAATATTCATACGTAATATTTTTCATTAAAGCGAAAAATATTATTCATTGAATTGTCAGAAAAATTACTTAAATTTTTGGGTTATTTTTGTCCCTATCGTTCATAGAAGCACAAAATATACCGAATCAGACTCTGTTGGACTTTCCAAGGTTAGATGTAAGACTTATCATTGATTATGTTTCTCAGTTTAATTTTTATTGTTGATTTTCAGACCGTAAAAAGTGTCTCGTCGTTAAAGGGTTAAACCAAAATTTTTTAGAGACTAAAAATAAAACAGCGATGTAACATTGTTTTGTTAGGTTAATAATGATGAAACATTTATAAAATAAAGAGGGAAGTTTGGCATCTTTGAAATGGGAGCACCTTTAAAATAGGACTTTTTTCTCCTATGGAACTGGCAGGGACCATGTTATAAATTTGCTCCATAAATTAATTGTGAACCTAAGTTCCAATATGATAAGGTTCAGTTTCATTTAAAAATTGGAGAAAAAAGTCATATAGCCATATATTAAAGGTGCCCCACTTACCCTTAGGGGAGACAGGGGTAGAATTAGCCAGCAAATGAAGTTTTTTTTTCGCGCATGATTTGTGAAAAAATTATAAAGTTTGTCTAATGTTTTTATGTTTCATAAGTAGCATTAAGATATTGGCTGTATAAAACCGTATAGTTCAGAGCTCTCAAATCCTTGGCTTTTTCTAGAGAGGATAATGAAAAAAGTATGACACATTGGCTACACCTGCCCCGGCCTGGGTAGATTTAGCCACTTTCGGGGTGCTATTTGCCACCAGTTTTCCAGACGAAATTTTAAAACTGTAAATACCAAGTGTTATTTCACTTGATCCACTGAAGCCCACTGATCACTGATACTAAATATGTAACTTAAACCTAATGAAAAAGACTTTAGCCGACTTTTTTATGACATTTTTGTAATTGCGGCAAAATTGATGAAAATATCCTGAAAAAATCTATTTCACAAATTTTTCATCCGAATGGCAATATTGCTTGGAATATCAATAGTACTTCTTCATCTAACAATTATCCATGTATTAGTGAAAAATCATTGATAGTTTTATCCGGCCACGGAAGAGTGGCTACAACTGCCCCGAGGGCTCTTTGAGTGTTTATCATCTTATATAAAAAATTGGATAATTATTATCCAAGTGAAAAATATTTTTTAATTAGGTTTATGAAACCAGAAACGAGGTAAAACTGTGACATCTTGACTACAAACTCAGAAAACCAAATGCTGGTCCAAAAACTGAAACATCAAAACTGCAGTTTTATACCCATTTTATAAAAATGCTTCTAAATTGTAGGATAACAGGATCAGACTTATAAATATTTCTGGCAATATGGGGATGTGTTCCTACTTTCATTAAAAAATACTTTGCTCAAGGTACATTTTAAGGGAACCGAGAAAAATCCACTGTCTACTTCTGCCCCTGGCTAATTGTACCCCGGTCTCCCCTACAATATTTTTTTCTTTAAATTACTTATTAAAAATTTTTGAATCACGGAAAATTGTCCTAATTAGCAATTTAACGTAAAAAAGAATAAAGACATGAAATCAATAAAACTCCCAAGAAACATGAAACATATGAAAAGTTCCGAAATGTCTTGTTTCTTCTTCCAAAAAAATATCACCTTCTTTTAAGAAAATAATAAGTGTATAGAATAGATTATTATTTTCTGAAATATCAAACAATTTGGTAATACAAAGTATTTGCAACATTATTTGACAAAGCTCAGTGATACTTTATAAGTATGGTCAACCGTTCAAATGGATGATGCATGCTCTTCATTAAAACTTTCCCCAATGGAGTTCCCTCAATTTTTTATCCATTTAATATTTAACAGCGTCGATTTAAGGTCACACTACGGCAAACCACACGACGACGCACAATTTACGCAAAACCACTCTACCTCCCCAATTCCCTACCATGATGATGAAAAATTTATTACGCCCATTACACGCATTTAACTTTTTCTTGCTGTATAAATGGTGCGTGCGTTGTTACGTTTCTTTTTTTTTCTGGGGAAATGTATGTGATATTTATTGCTAAAACGATTTTGTGTGTAATTAGAGAAAATAACGAGGATATTTTATTTCTTTGCCGTTCTTCTCTTTCTACCTAACCACTTGGGTATGAGTGGTTGTTTGTGGGAGATAGAGTAAGGTACTAAAATAACATTGTTTCCATTTTCATCCCTTATGGTTTTTGTATTATATTATGTCGTGTTGATGGTCTGATGAATTAGCAAAGAGTGAAAAGAGAGAAGAAAGACTTTTTTCCCATTTCCCGCCACATTTATCGTCCAAAGTATTTTGTGTTTGGTAGAAGTTGGAATACTTCAAAAATTCCTACTTCTCTTTCTCACCATCATTGAAGCCCCCTCGAATTTTAGTGTTTATGCCTCCTTTTAGTAATTTCACCCCTATTCTCCAGGACCTCTGGTTGCTATCCTTTTCCTTCAGATAGAACTAGTTAAGATGGCAGATAGGGATGAACATATAGGAGATTTCTCTTATTCACCGAAATATATTCCACGAAAACGGGGGCTCAAAGAATGATGATGGTGAAAAAGGGCTCTTTCGTGGGGTGGAAAATATATCACTCCTCTTTTTGACTCCTATTGGCCGCAATCCGTGCTCCGCCCTTCGGTTTTGCCCGTGTTTGAATGCGTACCATTCCAATATTCCTCAACTCTTGCACAAACACGCACACAGGAACCCCAGGGGTTGTTTTTACTCTCCCTTTGGCGCACACGATTATTCGTTGTCGTGTCGTCATAGTTGCTTCGTCTACCACCGGCCTTAACTTGGGGTATGAATGTTGTTCAGAAAGTGTCGGGATTGCAACAAGACACTCAGGAGGTACTCCTTGGATCGTATTTTTTAAATTTCTTTTCGTTAATTCAATTGGCAGTCGTTATAATAATGGTCTCCTGGTGAAAGTGATTCAATTTCAATAAAGTACAATATCCTTAAAAGTGCTTCATATGTTTGAACTTCATTCCCTCATATTTGATGTGTTGTGATTTTTTTTTCTAACAAGAAACCAACTAATTGATTTGTGCTAACAATGGCACTATCAGTGTTTTCCTGTGCTAACACAAAAAAGCAATGTCTTTCAAATTTGTGGTGAGAGGAAATTAATCGTAATTTTAAACCTTGACAATTTACCTGTGTTCTCTGTGGGGGAGAAGACAGAAGAGAAAGAATAACAAAAAAAAAGCCTTAGAAGAAACTTGAAAACAAGGGCGAGAAGTGAAGGCGAACCATGTCACAAGACACAGATGTGGATATCAGTGTTGTATCTAGTCCGGAAGCCAGTCCGCAGAGGGAAGAATCACCGTCGCTAAAGACACCATGTGAGGATGGCAAGAGGCAGTCGCAGCACACAATCATCAACACGTATCAGGATGGAACAGAAAGTCGCCTTGGGTCACCACATCATTCACCCACCGATCAGAGGAAGGTCTCAGGGACGGGCTACACGAGTTTCTCAATATCCAGCATCTTAAGCCGAAATGACCCTAAGAAGGGATCCCTAGCACCCTTCTCAACAGTTCCAGCGGCACAAGGAATTGGGGGGCATCACGACGCTTCGATGCTTTCAAGGTAGAATTTTCAAGAACTAAATCTTAATAAGATTTATTGTGTGACATACCGGCCTCCGGGGCTGACTTTGCCACCGCCCTGCTTTTCTTTTAAGATTTCTTTAATTCTAACGGTGAAGCATGCTTTTACGGATATGGTACTGGTACTATGATAAATCCTATCGATTAAGATAATTCTTAAGTTCTAGGGGTAAGAAAAAGCTTATGGAGAGCAGCGGGGCATGTCACCCCCGAAGATGAAAGATAAATACTAAACTCGATAAATTCAACGAGAAGTTAAATTCAAGAACTGGGGTGAAATGATAAATCTCTCTAATTGTCCCATCGCTAGTGTCGAATTTCAATTATGGACGATCGAGATAATAACTTGCATCGATAGTGTCGATAATTATCGCCACTAATTTATCGACACCTCTGGAGCTGTCGATTTGTACTCTCGAAGTAAAATCTAATTAATGTTTAACGTTTTTTTTCGGCAGTAAAAATCTTTTTTTACTCTTTTAATTTATATTTATTAAATGTTGTTAATGATAACAACAATAATATATATGCTGTGGGCATCGTAAATCACGGTAGGCGAAACCGGGGTAGAATTAGCCACGTATAGTATTCGATAGTGGTATCTTAAAGTTTGTCTTCGAAGGAATATTGAGGAAACCACTCTTAGGGTAAGTGTGCCAAATTCCGGCCACCTTTTTTATTCCTCGAATTTCCATGAAGTTCTAGTTTTTATATACTCGAGAGATTATACAATGCAAAAGAAAAACACAAAATGTAATTTCTATAAACGAGATGACGTGAAACAGACATTGGAAGAAATTCCGAAGGGCAAGGAACTATGAGAATAAAGGTGGCCGAAATAGGCCACCAATGCTCTGTCTATATTTTTATTCATTTTAAAATGTACTGAGAATGATTTTAGAGAAAATAAAGACAACAAGTTTCCAAGCAACACTCCTTAAGAAAAAGGAATAAAAAAAATCAATTTGTATTAAAAATATTACATTTCAAAATTGAGATTTTTGCGCTTGCATGCAACTATGCCGAAATTTGGCATACTTACCCTAGTATACTTCCCTTACTATTCATTGAAATACTTATCAGCCTCATACAAACATTTTTTGTACAAATTATTATACGCAACGAAAAATTTCATTTGGTGGCTAATTCTACCCTGGTCTCCCCTATAGCATGGAAATAATATTGGCCAAATCAGATCCGATTTTTTTGATTCTATCAATTCTGTTCAAATACAAAAATATCTTTACACTACATACACTAACCGGGAAATGTTCATGAGAGAAATCAGCTACTAATTGTAATTAGTAGCTGAATTAACTACTAAATGAAGTTGCTGCACCGTTTAAGAAACTGTCCAGGAACTTGACTAAAAGTTTTTTCATGGATTCCTCGTCCAAAATGAAAGTTACACTCCCTCAGTATCACAATTTTCTTAAAAACTTTTTTCTTGGGTAATGTTTTTTTAAATTAAAATCACTAAAATCACTGAAAAAAACTTTGATTGCAAATCAAAACAAGCAACTAATGAGGTTATGTTGTACTGTCCCAAAGTGTCACAATAACCATCCGATAATCCGCGAAGAGCTGACACATTTTATCTTATCATTTGGATCTAACGATACTAGAGATTCAGTAATGTGGAATCGATACTAGCGAGAGCCAAACTTATCATTTCACCCCTCGGTACTGTCTATTCAATTCCGCGATTGTCTGATTATAACAAAAAAAACATCATAAACGATTACCAATTATCTCGTTCAATACACCATTTCCTCCTAATCCGAGACACCTTAGACTTTACTGTCTTATAGACAGAGAGGCAAAAATATCTTTATATATGAGTAATAAAAGTTGGTTGCTCTCGTGAATTTGACCTCAGATATTTAATAGAGTCTTGTCCAATATGAATAAGAAATTTTGAGTTTTGTTTTAAAGAACGAGTGGAAAACTCTGAATAGTGGTTGTAAAAATTATGGATTTTGTTGGATTTTTTATGACAGCGAAATAAAATAATGATAATACTTTTGCTTTTTCAGAATAAAAAAATCGTTTGGTCCCATTAATCTTCCTTAATGTATCTTTTTCTATATTTAATTAAAATTAAGATATAACATATCTCAAATATAAAGAAAAAAAATTAAAAATAGAAATGTTTTTTTTTTCACATTCGGAATCTTCATTCTCTAAAGTTTATAAATTTTCATTAATTTATTAATTTACTTCTCAAAATAATAAATAAGTTATGAGTATCACTCCTTATGGTGAACCGGGATAGAATTAGTTATAGGGGTAGAATTAGTCAGTGAGATGATTTAATTTGTTTTAGAATGAATATTGAGAAAATGCCTCTCTCCTTCTTCATTGAAATATTTATCTGTCAGATTCAAACATTTTTTTCATAAATTATACGTAAAGAAATATATAACTTGCTGGCATATTCTGCCCCGAATTTTCCTATTTCCGTTATTTACGAACACGTTTTTGACATTTCATAGGAAGAGACCTAACCCAAGAACTATTTCATTCATGGACATATTAGCTTTTGTTTTGTAAACATGTTTTCAAAATTGACTATGAGAGTGAGCGAGATGAATATAGATTCATTTATGTATAGCACAAAATTAACTTTTGTTTCGTAAACATGTTTTTGACTATTCCATGTGAGTGAATGAAATCTAGATATAGTCATCTCGCTCACTCTTATAGAACTGCTGAAAACATGTTTACAAAACAAAAGTGATTGTGTGCACGGTATAATGCCCAACGCACAATAACTTTTGTTTTTGAATATGTTTTTAAAATTTCCTACGAGAGTGAGCGAGATGACTAGATCTAGTTCTCACTCACTCTCATTGAAATGTCAAAAACATGTTAACTAAACAAAAGTTATTGTGCGTTGGGCATAATGCCCAACGCACAATAACTTTTGTTAGTAAACATGTTTTTGACATTTAAATGACAGTGAGCGAAATGTAGATCTAGTCATCTCGCTCACTCTTACAGAAAATAACATGTTTACAAACAAAAGTTATTGTGCACTGGGCATAATTCATGAATCGGTTAAATTCATTTTCTTGCAATGTACCTAGAAGACAGATCTAATGAAATTTGAAGAATATTTTGTAAAAATTTGAAGTTGTATGGCCAATGTGATTTTACTTTTACACCAATAGAAAATATTTGATTAATTAAAAAATGCCTAAGTTTTAGATCAAAATGAAAAAAAAACTTTTAAATCCAATGTATTTCCAGATACATTACTCAAACTTTTTTTAAGCTCAATTAACATAATTGAGTTAGGATTTTGAATTGAAAACGATTAAACTTAGCAGATATTATTTGAATTTAGATTAATAATTGCAAATGTTTGTCCGAACAATGATCAATTATTAGAAATTTTGATTATTTATTTCAGTGAGATATTACGGAAGTGTTAACAAAATAATTTTCAGCAAAGAATAGGGAAAAAAAAGAAGTGGCCAACAAAGAAAGAGATTCCTCACTCAATTTCACTCTAATTCCTCCCCCGCCCCTCTCTTAATTCATAAAAATTAATTGAAGAGCACTCGATGGGTTTCACCCCTGCTTTTTTACTTTCGACAGTGACAAACAGGAAATTGTGTTTAACTCCACAGTCAAATATTAATAAGCCACGAGGTACAATCTTATCTGATAATCTAATCGGTGTGGCACACGACTTCGAGTTCATGAATAAAAATAATCGAGCATCATATGTGGAAACCATATAATTTGTTAGGCGGAATGTTGAGCTGTGTATATTAGGAAAAAAAGGATAGGTACTAAAAATGAATAGTACAATGCCCCCTTCTATCCATTTGATTCTATTCTAGGTAAAAATTCCTCAAATGAGACAATGCCCAGAATGTTCCGATAAACGAAGAGCGACGCAAATTTTAATAAATTAATTGCCACTCTTAGACATTTGGCCTTTCAATTAAAATTATTACCACAAAACATGGGAATTCAGGTATAATGAACAGTAAATTGCTCATTGAGGGTGGTTGATGTAGTTTACTGTTGTTTGGCAAATGAGAAAAATACCCAGATGGAATCTGAGGCGTGTTATTCTACTCCTATTATTTTATTTTGTCATAAAATGCAAATTACTGACTGTCCCTAATGGAATTATCTCTATGAGCTATTTTAAACGGGACGCACAACTATGAATTCTTAATTAGAGTAGATTGCTTTTTGCACGAGAGAACACTTTGAATATTCATAGCTCATCTAAAAAATCAATTAGGAAAATTTAACAGCACGAAAGCCTCTTTTCAAAAATAGAATTCAAATGACTCAGAAATAATATTATTTATCAAAGCTATGTACGATATTTTTAATACGGATGCTAAATAATATTTGATTAAAAAAATTATATTTTAAAACAGCACTGTATAAAATGGCCTATTAAAATTAACTGTAAAATTTTCATACAGGTTGGGGAAGGGAAAATAAAGAGCTTTACATTTTATCTGCAATAATTTTAAATTTTAATTATTTATAAACCCTTTTTGCAAAGATTTTAATTTTTTACTGAAAAAAAATTAATGTTTCACTAATTAAATTAAATTTTTTTACAGACCAAATTTTGGCTTTTTTATTGCTCATTTTTTATTAGGTGAGATTCTTAACAATCTCACCTACTATAATCCTAACAAAATTTCATGTCGTCCGATCGACCTCAAACTTGGCCAAAATGTGTTTTGCCACTTCCTGATCACGAATATATATGTGGCTATTTTACGTTCCCGGCCGGCCGGCTGGCCGGCCGGCCGGCCGGCCGGCCGGCCGCTCTTTGGAGCTTAATAGCTCCTAAACTAAAAAAGATATCGACTTGCGGTTTTCGGCAAAGGTTATATATCGGGTGAAAATTGCAACTTGGTGCATTGACCCCCCACCCCCCAACCCTCCTTCCGCCATTTTGAAGACCCCCCTTTTTTTGTTTTCTCAATAGCTCCGCCCCTATGGCATCGAGCAGACTCAAATTTTAGTATGTTATAGCTGGGCCTTAGGGCTTTCCATCAGTACTAAACTTAAGGTCCCCCGACCCCCCTGACCCGAGCTATAAGGGTCCAAAAAAAATTTCTTAAAATGGTCATAACTCCGGTTCTAATTGTCAGAATTTAAAAAGTGAGGGCTTTTTGGAAAACTCTCGTGAAATGCCACTTCCCCTTCTAACATCGCAAGTTCATAAAACCACCGCTAGGGGCGCTATTATTAAAAAGAAAATTTTTAAATCTTAAAAGTTAAATAACTCAAAAACTCCATTGTGCATCGGGCTGAAATTTTAGTATGTTGTAGCCGTTGATTATACCTATCAAACAAAAAAAACCTTAAGTCGATCTAAAACCCCTGACCCGAGCTATAAGGGGTCAAAGTTCGAACATTGACCGGCCTCTATCTCCGGTTCTAACTAACATAGCGACCTAAATTTTACCTTTTTGGTTTCGTCTCGATGAGCACTTTCAGATGTAAGTTCAAAAAATCACCACAGGTGGCGCTGTGATAGCGTCAAAATTCATCGAAATTCAAAGTCACTTTTCTCAAAAACGGCATTGTGCAAGTTAATGAAATTTTAGTATGTTGTGGTCCAGTCTAGGACGTTTCCAAAATAGTGCAAATGTGCGCTGTGGTTAAAACAGAACCGGAGATATGAGGGGTCAAAGTTCACGAAATTCAAAAAATCATATCTCCGGTTCTATGTGACCGATTCTGATGAATGAGGGCTTAAACGAAAGATCTCACCAAATACTACAACTTTCCAAAATATTTGAACTTCGTGGGATCAACACCAGGGGCGCCACAGTCGAAAAACCAATTTCAATATCACATAACCTCAATTATCTCGACTGTCGCTGAACCGATTTTGATGATTACTTCGACATAATTGTAGAGGACATTTGTCTCTACATTTCGTCCATACATCATTTTTCGCTCAGACTACGCTATCACTCCGATTTTGCCATTTAAGTGTGAAAAAATTGATTTTTCCCATAATAACGCTTTGAAATCACTCAGATGCCAATTTAACTGCCTCTACTCCACAAAGACACTTAAAATATGGTTTTAAATAGAAAGTCCCACAAAATACAACAATTCTTTGATATAGTTGAAGTTCAACAAATGACTACTTGAGGCACTCTGGATGAAAAAACAAGTTAAGAAACAAAAAACCTCGCTTATCTTGGCTTCTGAGTAATCGATGAGATCATGTTCTATAGGAAAATTATAGAGTACATTCTGATCTACATTTCACCCATATATCACTTTTCTGTCAGTTCATCCAAATCCTTGATATTTTGGTGTTAATTCAAAATTTGTATAGTTTCACGAATTTGATTCAAGATAACTGAATGGCGTCCCACAACTTCAGCTCTAAATCGAATTTGCATGCACTCCGAGTTAGCTCACGTTAAGAATCTCACCTACATAAGCCGGTTAGGATTATCTGTCCCTTTATATTTTAAAACTAAGGTCTTGATCAAGTAAAAACACAAAAAAAATCCATAATCTTAAAATTTAAGATTATAAAGTTTAAGTTTAAGATTATTTACTTATAACTTAGATACAACATAAAGTTTCATGGAAATCGGTTAATAAAACACATTACAATAGTCCGGTCAAGTTATTTTTGTTTTTGTTCAGGGTACAACTAGGACAAATGCGACACATTGTTGGAAAGGCTTTATCCTCAGTTATAATTGGTTACAATATACTAAAGTTTCATCTAAATTGAAAATAGGGATTTCGGAGATTTTGAGTTATTAGGTAAAGTGATATAATTTGGAATTAGTGTTACAAGTTGGACAATTCGCCGGCACAAGTTGGATATGGCTTTTTTCTTGATAAATACAGTATAAAATTTGTTTTTAAGCATAAGGAACCAAATTTTAAAACTAAAGCATTAAAAATATACAAATAAAAATGAAGTACTAAATTTATCAAGACAAAAAGCCCTGTCCAAATTGTAACATTGTCCAACTTGTATCACTGTCCAACTTGTACCATTTTACCCTACTGCATACAAATTTTGAAAATGGAATATTCGTTTGAGCGTTTCTGAAATAATCAGTTAGAGTATGAAGCTAGGATGCTTTGAAGAGTTGTAGCATTTCCCGAGACCTTTCTAAGATACCTAATATCATCTAATTCTGACAATTAGAACTAAGTCTTTTGGACTCAGTTATAATATATTAAAATTTGAGACTGATCCATGTCATAGGGATTGATTTATGGAGTAAACATTTAGGGGTGTTCCAAAGTTGTGGAAAGGCCACCTGTAATGGATTGGATCTGACGATATCGACGGCTCAGAATATAAAACGAATAAGTTGCGAATGGAAAACTTTATAGCAGAGCGATTTCAAGCTGGCATTTTACATGCTGAGTATAGGATTTTAAGATTTGAAACCCCTATAACTTCGGGGATAATTAAATTTCCGGTATAACATTCACAGGGTAGGTAGACGGTATCAAGGAGTACCCGAAAAGAGAAAAAGCGAATTTTTCAAAACATCGACTTATTCGACTTTCATTCTGACAAGTCGATTATTTACCTTTGCAGACAACCGCTCGCTGATATCTTTCTCGGTTTCTTTTCCAGAAGTGTTTTTTTTTGGAAAAATTGACGATCGAATTGTGTTGTGCAGTTTATTTTTAGAATAATTAAAATACCGGTAAAACATTACTTGACGTATAGAAAAAAAACACGTATAAAATTTTATCGTTATTATGTACTATATTATATACAATTCATCTTAAAAGGTTTTGGTATTTTTTTTCTTCAAAGTCAAATTACATTTTAGTTGCTTACTTTATAAAAAAAAATAATAGTTTCTGTTGTATTTTCTTCACCCTAAATTATTAACCTATGATTGTTTTGTTGAGGATAGTTTTACAAACATATTTTTTTGCTACTTGACTCATGCTCGTATTAGATTTCAATCCTTGAAGTGGATGAGCATGTTGCTAAGGAGTAATAGTAGGGAATCATTCATGTGGAAGTATTTCAAATTATTTCACATTGAAGTTTTTCCTTCTACACTACACCCTTCTGTTGGTAGATGGTTGCCCAGGAGGTCCTACAGTTATTGTATTGAATATCGTGAAGTGTAATTGCAAAACAAATTATAATGTGTGGTATTCTATAGAGAACAGAAGGGAGATAACCGCTAAAAATCACAGAGAGAAATTTGGGCCATGCTATAAATTTAATTGCGACATAATTTGTAAACTAATCCAGCAACATGTTATTGACTGACACATGCTCATCTTTTGGAAGTAATCACTGTGTGTTAAACTTGGGGGATTTCCTAATCATCAGCTTTGGCTGGGTGTTTGAAATTCTATACCAAAATGCATGGGTGGAAAGTGGAGGTGGTCTTATACTTTGCTATAATGGCAAAAACAACTATCTTTATCGTTCAATTCTGCACCAAGACTACATATATCGATCAATGAATGACCTGTAGGGGATTATTTTCTCATTAATATTTTATTTGAACCATATAAGCACAAAAGTAGGAATAATTGATTGAGGCAAAAGTTGTATAGACTTATCGCGGAAATGAGATGGAAAAGAATTGGTCTAAGCCATATATAGGGGATTCTCTAGAGAAGATGGGATTATCGATTGGGATTTTCATTTTTGATTCTTTGTCCCAAATGCCGACCAACATCCCAACATGAAACACCAACAGTGATTATGGTGTTTTGAATTCATCCGCACAACTTTTCCATCCTTCCTTGTACCATCCTCATTGTTAGGACACAAAACGTACTCCTCACAGCAGGAGAAGATGAATCCATTAAATAAGCGAAAGCATGAAATCTGATTCGTATTGCCTTTTATAGTCTATACTCTTTACTTCTTCAGTGTCTCAATTCATTCCCCATTTTCTACTTTCATTCATCTTTGCACACAGTGTTTAATCCAAAATTATCCCTATTCTATTTATCCTTTTTTCTACATTTACGGTATGAGTGAAAAATCAAGCAAAAGACATATAAAAACGTTAAGTATAGAGACTATAAAAGGAAGAAAAAAAAAGAGATAAAATGCCAAAGTATAATGTACAGAATAGAAATCCTTTATACTATGAGATAACATACAATTCTAAAAAAAAAGAGGGTTCTACACAACTAATTTTGGTGATTGCAGTCAAAATGCGTGTTTGAGAGCCTCTCTCTTCTGTCGTGGTACCAAATTACTCTGACAGGATTCAATTTACACGCAAAATTCACTCAAAGAGATGCTAATCTCTGATGATTTTGCCCGGATTTTTCACATCAATCATCTCTATTAGGCGATTGAGGCGTTTTTATGTCTTCCGCAGTTTAATTATAGAATGATTAAAGAAATTGATGATCAAAAAGCGTTGGGAGAGTTTCCAAAGTCGAGTCTAATTACAAAAGAATTTAGAAGGGATGTTCTATAATTATTGATAGGAGGTGACACCTTTTAACATGAATTTCGACTAGGTGTAAATCACTGTATTTTATTAATTAATGTCATAAAAAATAGATTAGAACAACAGTCTATAAACAAAAACAAAAAAAAAGCATGAAAAATTGAGGAACGAAAGAAGTGGCCGAAATTGGAAGCTGGCCGAAATTTGGTACAGTTCTTCTAAGCAAAAATTCTTTCGTTTTGGAGACAACTCTTTTTATCAAATATAAGGTAACTAGGGGTCACTAGGGGTCGTAGAGAGTAATTTTTAAAAATTCATCTTATTCGAGGAGAATGAGGAAGTCCGTATTGCAATTGGTAAGAGCATTTTGGCTCTTGGGCGGTATGACTCCTGGCTCGACAGTCTAATTTAATTTCTGAGTTCGAATCCCGTCCGGTGCAAATGATTGAAGGGACATTTTTCTCGAAACATTGTAAAATTGAGTGTAAGCTTAAACCGCAAGTCTGTCTAGAGCAGAGGCGTGCAAGAACCGTTGAAACCGAATAAACGTCAAATGAAACATGTGCGTCAGTGGACAAAACGCTACCAGAACAGAACAAACTTATTTTGACGTTTATTCGGTTTCAACGGTTCTTGCACACCTATGGTCTGTCTAGAGGGTCTAGAGCATATTACAAGAAAGTTTAGATTTAGATGTGTATCACATATAGAACACTTATATAAATAAGAGATTTAGTTTGTCGTTTAGATAAAATAAGATTAGATTAGATTTAAGTTTATTTCCTACTTTTCAGATCTGTAGATCTTTTCTTAAGACACCCTAAGTTCAAAATAAAAAATATCTAAAGTATTTAATGATTTTACGAGTTTGAACTAACTCAGTCAGTCCCATGTCCCGTGGAATCAAGTGCTGTAAAGCTCACTGGATGCCATTTAAACACCTTTAATTTTATACAAATTTCTAGTGGTCGAAAGGAGATTCAAATCCAAGGTACTTGTATCAGAGAGCAAGCACTCTACCATTCAACCCTTTGACTGCTCAAACTTATCTAGGATTAAAAATCTTTAAAATGAACTAAATTTTAGTGGACTGAAGCAATAGAAACGCAAATAGAACGCTCTTTAAAATCATTGAACACATTAAACGATTTTGAAAAATTTAAGAGATATTCAAATTCATAAACCAAATGTAATCCTGTAAGGGGATTCTGTAACAATATGACAATGTCATGTCTTATGTTTTTGCTGGCGCATATAGATAGGCTAATTTCCACCATCAGTCGAACAGGATGGCATGACGGATGATGTCTATCTCTCTGTTACGGCCTGGCCCACTATTTAAATTTAACCTTTGTAAATTCGTAAAGAGATTGGTATGTGAGAGATGACAATAAATGAAATGAATGAATGAATGAAATGTCATTTGACAAATTTTCATAATAAATTCGGAAGCAGAATAACATTAAAACCGAATGAGCGTAGAATATCCATTGGATTATATTAAGCTCTTTAGTCTAACATAAATCGGTTATTTGATTAGTTCTTATCCCATTTAAAAAAAAATGTAATTTGCCATAAGATATTGTCATACTGATACAGAATTCCTCTGATGTAATGCACGTAAATTTAAAAATAAAGAAGAATTTTATTGAAGCATCTTCAAGAGTTATATAAATCCTCATACATAGCTCAGAAGAGTATTTCAAATCTATAAACTTATATTAAAAAAAAATAGTTTTGAATTTTGAATCTCATTGTTAAGCGTGGGATAATAGGTAACCTCCAATCCAATTAATATCACTTTATATTAGCTCCTGAAGAAGCAAATTGGTATAAATTTCTCTTTTCTACTGAAAATAATAGTTTTGAAAATTAACCCCATTTGATGCTTTATAGCATAATGATGATTTTCATTACATATTCACATCAATGAATTATTTACCGTTTAGCTTCTGTTGAGCGGCAGGAGATAGTGCTGTGTTCTCCTGGGTGAACAAAGGAGCGAATTGTGAGCTCAATAATGGAAAGTTCAACAATAGCATTATATCACTCTCCATTGACTATTTGGCCCAGAAGAATTAAAACTACTCAACCGAAATTGATCTCCTTTTGAATTATTGTCCAATTTTTAATTAACATCAATGCAGCTTAGTAGAAATATTTTGCCTTCCTGAGAGGATTTAGACTTATCTACTGATTAAATATTAAACTAACTTCCATTGCAAATATGCTTTCAATTTTGGATATATTTATGCAAATTACAAGGAAAAGTTTATTATAGTTGTTAGTTTTTGTAAACTATTTTATATTTTATAAAGAATCTCATTTCGAAGATGGTGCTATTAAGTTGATAAAAGAGTATGAGGTATATTTAATACTTTATTAGACGGATATTGAAAAGTTTTCTTCATGTTTTAACGGAGTATATTCACTTTGGTATACTCATAAAATTAATCATTTATCTCTTGGAGGGTAACTTGGCAGTTATTTAAAGATTTATACACATTTCACAACTTTCTTGAGAGGAGTTATTCAAAAGGGTTCTATCTCTCTGCATTTCCTTCTAGCACACAAGGTACAAAATTTCCTTTTTGGAGAAGATTTCCTACTCAGAAGGAATACTCAGCAATGGATAAAATATAACATTTCCCCATTAAAAGTTTCTTCTCCTTCTATTCCGGATTCCGGATATCAAATTGTGTGGTGATGGAAAAATATGAGGAAAATTGGATGTATCTTAGAAAGATAAACTGTACTGCTACTTATTTAATAAATATTAGATTTCATAGGGAAGTTTTATTATTTTATAGTAGCTTTTTATTGCTGGAAGGAAATAAAAGCAATATAGGGGAAACTGGGGCACCCCCAAACACGGGGTACCACTAAACACTGCGACTTTTTAATCAGATATTTGACTTCAGAGGACAGGACTTACAGAAATTTATAGTCATTATAGGGATGCTTGTCCACTGAAGATATGGTCGACATAGTCCAAGTAGTTTAGAAATAAAAATTAGTGTTTGGTGCTACCCCGTGTTTGGTGATGCTCCAGTTTCCCCTATATACACATGTATATTATATTTCCACACTGTTTCTTTTTGGAGAAATTAACATTCTTAACGTGTTAGTGAGCCATTCATTTTTATATTTTATTAAAATTTAACAAATATGACGTTAAAAAATGCAACATATCTGTCAGATTGCCTTTTATGATTTCTAATAAGACTAAAAATTGAGCAAATAGAAACTATGAATCTTGGGATACCTTCAAAAGTCAACCCAGGAAGAATTAATCTCTATTTTCTTCTGAACCAATATATTTAGAAGTAAAACAAGGGGAAAGCTTTCAGGTTTCACACAAACTTTGGCTTTGAATACTTCATGCTTTTCCCATTATTCCTTTAATGAGTCTGACCTATCTATGGGCAATGCTAGTCTTAAATCACACATTTTCTGAAAAAGTAAGTCAGATTAATTAAAAAAAAAGTGGAAAAAATATCAAGTATTAGAAGCCAGAGTTTGTGCGACGCCTGAAAGCCTTCCCCTACTAAAGTTATCCTTTTATTTGCAATTCAAAATGTAAAATTCTCTGGCAAACGTATGACGATTGAGAGAAGTTTGGACTTACTTAAAGACTCTTTAAATTCTAGATAATTATGAAACGCTTTCAAAAATTTTCAACTGGTTATAAATGGGTAATAAGAAATCGAATTCCATTCTAAATTTATTGCTTCTACTTACTTACATTAGAATTAAATTTATAAAAAAGGTGCGATTAGTGATATATGTAAGAATTACATTGATTCACATTTAGTCTTGTGAAAATCGTGAGATTTTCTAAATTATAATTTATACTTATTTCATTTTGGTTATGTTAGAGGATGAGGACGAGCTATCAATTCCAACCAAATTGGAACATATCTCAATTCAAAGGACATTTTTTGCCCCAATGGAAATCAGAAATACCTGGAAGTATTCTGCATAAAAAAAACGATGGAAGGTATAAAAATGTTCGTCATTCAATATTATGGCAAAAAATGGACAATTCTGTAAAACATAATTTTTATTCTTGTTCTCAGTCACCACGCAATGAATTGGTCAATCATTGTCGCCTCAAGTCATGTGAATTGCGTGCAAAATTGTCCCTTGTGCAAAAAACTCATACACTCTCCCTGTTCTCTCGTTTCAGGTTAGGTTTCATATCACAATGGGGCGCTCTGGCGGGAAGATATGCCGCTCTGTGTCCCCCCGGATGGCCGTGGTCAGCACATCGGATATCGTTTCACAGTCCCAATGGTGAGTTTTACAAATTTACTCAAGCACTTGCTTAATTAAATGCCATAGAAGGTGGTTATAAACCGGGTATGGGTTATACGAAGTACTTCCCCAGGTGCTACAAGAACCAAATCCCCTTTTTAAAAATAACTACCACACAGTCGCTTTACTTAATCGCTCACCATTCAATTTACTTGGAGCTTCATCAGTAACTTTGTACCTTGTTCCTCCTAACTCCAATACAAACGCCTTGAGGTGATGAGTGCAAATGCTTTAGCTATACCACCAAGTAGCAAATCAATAGATGATGGCATTTGGAAGCCCTACATAGGTTTTTCAATATAATCAATAGTTGAAGCTCCAAAAGTTTCAAGTGTACAAAAAAATTGGGGCGACACGATGGAATTTTCTTGTTTCTAAACTGCTCTTTTAAGCCATTTATCGACAAGAACGTGTTAAATGCCCAATAAATTTTTGACCCCTTTAGCAATCAATTAACTCATAATTTTTTTTGCACAATATGCAATCAATACATGGGATTGAATAATGATTTTTATTTTACATTTATACATTTTTTTTGTTTTACGGTTGCATGAGGGACACTATTATTCGATAAATAAAAGCAACAGATGTAACTTTTGTAAATGGCTAATGCCAATTATTCAGGAATAAATTAATAAAATTAAAAATGACTTGTTATGAATATTTTTATTTTTAAATTCCATTTAAAGTGGATTTAAAGGATGTTATTGGAACTATTAATTAAGTAAAGTGGATATTTTTACCAATTACACCACGGACCCTCTTACGTGAAAATAAAATGGTCGCTTTTATTATTTTGGTCATACAGACATGATACTGCAGTGTATAGAGATTACCTTGATTCGACCTGATATGAAAATACCGTTGAATTGGTTGAATTATTCCTAATAATGACTTTTCAAGGTTAAATATTTAAGAGGCTATAGATAGCATATTTTTAAACCGAAGAGGTTAATGTTTAAGCTCCTTGGAAAGGTGTTGGAATTTCTGATGAGACTGAACCGATTCCAATCGGTTATGAACTGGAAACAAACCGATCATGAATTGATAATCAATTTTATTACTCTTAGACCATTTTTGGACGATACTTTGAGTGATTCATGAAACGCTTTAAATCGGTTGTGAACTCGTAAACGGTAAATAATGCAAAATTACTTTTGAGGTAGGGGAGACCGGGGAGGTTTGGGACAGGGGTAGTGTGGGACAAGGCGATTTTTTCATGAATTTTTGAAATAAATGGCATTTAACCACTAATCGTAAGCAATATTAAGATGTATCGTGACTAAACGAATGGATATCCTCAGTTTTATTATTTTAATTCTATGAACACCTTCTTAAAAATTGATAAAAATTGTATTTTTGATTTCTCAGTTTTGCTCTTTGTATTTTATACCAGCGCTATATAATCAAAACTTTTTTATCTCATTAGCTAGCAGTATAATCTGGGAACATATTTTTATAAAAGTTTCAGAGATTATATGCTCTTATTTTATACTTAAAGGTTTTAAATACCAAAACTACACGACGGGATGTTTGGGACACCTGAATGGGGATGAATGGGACGTTGGTTTTCGATAAGACTGTAGGTGGCTTGCAATTTTTTATTGTCAAAATGGAGAGTAATGCCCAGTTTCTACTGGTAATCTCCCTTTTGTGCAAATTTTACCAGTTGAGCAGTTGTCTACAGGGACATTTAAACCATCAATGGCTTGGGAATCAATAATTTATTCTCCAGAGGATATTCGACTTTTGCTCAATCCCTTCAGAAAATATTTTCTCGAAAATTTCTCGAGCAATATCCTCTACAATTCTCACAAGTTCTCCAGAAAATGCAAAACGAGAGCTTTTTCAGAGAAATAAGGAAAAAACAGGTACCATGCCGTTGTCGTAAAATCAAACCGGTATCCGTCAATGAGTTCAAAACTAAGATTTGCAAGAAAATTTACTCGCCTGAGGAATTTGATGATCATGATTGCAATATTTAGAATAAAAAAAGCAAGGAAATGTAGGTGGAAAATAAGAGGAAAATACTTTAAATAATTGATTGACAATAAATGACTCTATTGTACAAATAAAATTGATATTAATTTTTAAGTATGAAATAAAAGATTAAACATTGTTATTTTTATCACAAATATTTTTAAATAAGTATTTAAAATTAATTAACGTGCTGCAATAATGCAAATTATGCGAGAAAAAAAACGCGTCCCAAACATTCCCTTTTGCGTTCCATACTGCCCCAAATCGGGAAGATTTGGGACAAAGCGTCAAGTTAAATGTTTTATCTTCTCCAAGAAAACTCAGTTGTTTTCCAAGTTTTATCGAGTACTTTTTATAAAGTCAATATGTATAGGTATCCTATAGACCGCATGAAATTGTAATACACTATCGTGATTTTTTGGAATACTGTCTCAAAGTCAAAACATGAGAAAGTGTCCCAAACCTCCCCGGTTTCCTCTATAGCATCTAAAAGTTACGAGTTCAAGCATTTCATAAAACATACAATGCTTTGTCACTCCCTTTTTAGTAAAAAACAAAAAATATTTTCAATTGTCAAATATGAATTAGTTTTTGCCTTTTCGAGATTTTGGCGTTCGAGATTTTGGCTTTCGGAATTTTGGTTTTCACAACTTTTAGCGGATCATGTTTCAATTAACAAATAGGAAAATAAAAGACCAATTTCAAAGCTGTTCCAATTCAAAGGTGCCCCACTTCTCTCTATAGGGTAAAATTTAGAAAGACGGTCATTTAAGAAACAGCTTAATTTCATACGCATTTGCGTGCTGAAGCCACCTTTCATAGTCCGACTTTCTCAGTGTGTCCAACTATCAGCTCTGTCCGACTTTTAACAACTTTCCCAGGATTTTGAATTTTAATCTATATTTGGATAGTTTTAAATTTGTTTAAATTAAATACGAGAATACAATAAACCTTTAGTATTATGTACATATATTGTCCTATAAGATAGTATTCTATTTCAATTGATTTTAATTGACACTGATTTCCGTTACAAAATCCCTGCAGACAAAGTTATTGATATATCGGGTAATTGTCCGACGGCAAGAAGCAAGAATGTTTCCCCATCTACCCTAATGGAAACACGTTTTAGCTTTAATTGCAAAATAAACCATTGAAAGTGCTTTTTGCTAAAGGGGATAACATTGCAGATAGCTCCTCGACAAATACCACGGAGAATCCGTCACCGACGCTGAGTCCACAACCGCAACAGGAAAACAAATCGCCACCGGCTGGTATGTCCCATGCCACATATCCGGCGGGTGCGGGATCAGATGACGAGCACCAGGAGATAATTGAGGACGACGGCTCGGATACGCCGGATCGAACATTGGATAATGCATCACCACACCCAAATAATAATGGTCCAATTCAGGCGAAACGGAAAAAGAAAACTCGAACCGTTTTCTCCAGAGCGCAAGTGTTTCAACTAGAATCAACATTTGATATAAAAAGGTGTGTCTCTCCTCTTTTGTATAATATGGGAATTTCTTGTTTTTTTTTTTGTTTGAAAGGATCAGAATTGAGTGGGAGAAATGTGTGATTTTGATATATTTCCCTGGGTAATTGATTTTCCCCTAAAAATATCCATCTCTCATGCTGTATAGGTACCTGAGTTCATCGGAACGAGCTGGTTTGGCGGCATCACTGCGATTGACCGAGACTCAAGTGAAGATATGGTTTCAAAATCGACGGAACAAATGGAAGCGTCAATTGGCTGCTGAACTGGAGGCCGCCAACATGGCAAACATGGCACATGCGGCCCAGAGACTTGTTCGCGTCCCTGTTCTCTATCACGAGAATGCCGGCGCGCCTGGCACTGGATTCGCCCCGCCACCACCCCATTCCCACGCGGCTCCCCTTTACTACACAACGAGGAGTGGCACCTCGCCTCGACCGCCATTATCATCCCTCGTATAGACTACCACGAGCACATAGCCCGAGTGCCGTCGAACTGCAATTGTGACCCCCCTTTTCTGGGATCCGCCACAACGCATAATCAAAAGAGCTGGGAAAGGATATAAAAGGTAGGGGTTTATAGCAACGCGCTAAGAACTTTGCTCTGGGAGCCCCAGACTGTGAATGGATAAAAGACACCACTGAAGCTCACAAGAAAGATTGGCACTAAAAGCCACATAAATCGTATTTACTAACTCTATATCTAAATTTACTGACAAGTTGAGTTGTGATTGTGGTGTTGGATTTGATGGGGAAATGGCGGATTATGGGGAAGCATGCATAGAGATGCCAATGCTACTAACAATAAATCGCGCTGATAAAGGGCTGAGAGGGGAAAGGTTTTTATTACAACAAACATGCAAATTAATATGAAAATGATATATTGAGATGGAGAGGATATTGTAAACTCAGACACATTTACTTCAACAAGGAGCAGATAAGGTTTTATTGGAATCGATATTATTCAGTGAAGGAGGATTTGGGTGGAGATGAGTCTTCTCTAGAGATTCAAATTGATCAATATTTGTATTTCACAAACTATGAAATATTTTCTCTCGATTTTGCACAGGATACTCTAATTTTAGATCATTCTTAATTGATTAACTTCAGGTATCCTTATTTCTAATTGTCTTTTTCTCAGAAATAATAACTTGAACGCAACTTGTGGTGGCATTACAAATGTGCCAGAATCAACGAAGTAACATAATATTGCAAATAAAAAAAAAAAACGCTGAATAACAATATTTCTTTTAGATTTCTTTTAAATTAAAATATAGTTTCTGTATTTTAAACCTTGTAATTAAATACAGTAATAATTTTATAAGGCATTACGTGGGTCACGCAGCCTAAAAACGAACAGCATTAGGTGAGGTTCTTAACAATCTCAACTAGTATAGTCTTATCAAAATTTCATGTCCTCCGATCGGGTCCAAACTTTGCCAAAATGTGTTTAGCCACTTCCACACGAATATATGGGTGGCTAAGTTACGTTCCCGGCCGGCCGGCAGGCCGCTTTTTGGAGCTTAATAGCTCCCGAACTAAGAATTTTGATCTAAGGCTGTCTTCAGACTAGAGGTTTAGCCCAGTTCCAGAAGGTCTCCAAATCTTAAAAACAACCAATTAGTTTGGTTCTTTAGAATCCAATAGATTATTTGGGTTTAATAATACAATTCTAAGTCAAAATTTTATGAAAAATCTTGATAGATAGGAAGTTAGAGAAGTTAAGCCATATGACTGAGCCTTAGGTCTGAAGCCCGTATAAGATGAATATATTCTGAGAAATCTTTTCCAGCGAAAAGTAAGTTTTTTCAAAAACTGTCTCCAAAAATCACGTCCCAATGGCAGAATTTTTAAGATTTTTCAATAAAAATTTCAGAAAATATAGTTTAAATGTTGTACTTTTATATGCCTAAGAACTTGAATTAAAATAAAAATTTATTACCTATGTTGGAAAAAAAAAGAAATAGTGAAAATATTCCAAAAAAATTTTCAGACTTTTTGACCCATGATGTAACCCTTTAATGACTCGGATGTTTTTCGCAAAAAATAACCTAATAATGTATCTTTACATGCACAGTAAAAAAAATTACAACCACTACGATTGGTAATTTTTGCACGAGCGCTATGGTTGTAAATTTTGTGTATTGGCAATGTTGTGTATTGGCAAGGTTGTGTATTTTCAATTTTATAAAATGGCTTCCTGGGGCCAATTCTGAAGTTTATTTGCTATGTAGTAAGAGACTACATAGCTTCGTTGAAATGTGTCTGTGTGTGTGAGCCACAGGATGCCGAGCTTTTGCCACTTCACATTTTACTACCTACGAATACAGGCACTAAAACACTTTGGAAAAAAGATGATACCTTATTGAAATGTATTTTACAGATTCTAATCGAATTAATAGGTTTTTCCGCGATTAAACTGCACAAAACTGTCTTTTGCGGAGCTGTTGTTTTTCATTTAGTCAACAACGAAAACTCGGCGGTGACTGAGACAACTACCGCAATTGACGAAATTCAGTGGAGACACACTGATTGAGACTGAAAATCGCTATTTATTTTCGCGGTAATTATTTGAATTCAAATTGCATCTTTTTTTTTGGGAATGGGTGCATTAATATTGTGGGTGCATTAAATTACCCATTTTCTTCATTTAAAAAAGAAGTAAAAGTAAAGTAATAAATAATTTCTTTATTTCTTGCAAAATATTTGTGGTATTTGATGATAAATAATTTAATTTCTGGCAATAATCCTTATAAAAAATCCTAAAAATATCAAGAGAAAAAATAAAACGCTAATTGATAAGTCAAAAACAGTTTCAATTAAATTTAAATTTATTTACAGCAAATAGAGTTTGATCCTCGTACAAGAACGTGGTAAAACAGTTAAATGAAGGCCTTGGGATAGTTAACGGGTAATAGAAAACGATAAAATTCTGCATTATTTCAAAAAAACTTTTTTGACATTTTGCTAATAAATTGACGGTTTTTTTTAATAAAACTCTTTTAGAGTTAACAAAAATGCGGTCTACGATAATTCGTAATAGGATGTGAATTAATTTTTATGGGATAGGACTATTTAATTACTGTTAATTTAATATGCTTGCACTGTACATAGGGAAATTTAGGTATTAAAGCTTAGAAGCTTGCGGGTATTGAGAAAGACAAGGAGAAGAATTATTAAAATTCTATTATATAATTTCTTATATCTTTCTTTTTTAACAACTTTAAAAGACAAATTGTTATTTCTAAAGGATTTTTCCTTTAGAAACTTTTCAATTTGAAATTTGAAAGCAACATTAAGGCTTAATATAGTTATTTATGCATTCTATTTATAGCTTTTACTAAAACCATATTATTGGGATTAAAAAATTCTCAAGTTTAGAAAAAATTTTTCTAATTTCATTTGTATTATTTATCGGAAGATCACAATTTTCAATTAATTGCAAATTTGAGTATTAGTGATTGAATTTTATCTATACTTTATTTATAAATTATATTTGCATGAGAAAATTAATACTCTCTCTGTCCCAAAAATGTCGTACATTCTTTCATATAAAATGTATTAACAAAATTATGAGTTTTTTCGGGACGGAGGGAGTATTAAAATTGGGCATCGTTCATAAGAAAAGCTTTTTTTTGGTAAATACTCTATCATTATTTATTGTTTATTGTTTAATATGATATAATGCTTTTGAAAGATAACAAGAATATTGTTATAATATTCTAAAGAGATATTAAAGAGTTCAACTAATTTTTGTGTTAAGAATGTAAGAGTACTTCAGACAAAATGTACGTAGCTTGCAGAATTTTTAAGTCTTTTTTTTTAACAAACCTCGTGGATTAAAAACTATTTTTTATATTTATACATCTTTATAATTCTTTATTTTCACTAATTATCTTGATTAGTGAACACGAGACCTCAAGTCTTTAAATGTTTATATCTTCTAAAGAGGAAAATGAACAAGTTAATACATCAAAATATTTTATATCTATTTTTTTAATTTAATTTAATCTTCTCTTTCAAAGAAATGAGAATATTCTTGCTCCCTCTTTGAATTCGAGCAATAAAATTTAAGGGTGGCACATTTTTAAATAGGCAACCATACATCCATAAAAAATTAACATTAGAAAAGAAATTTTAAATTCAAATAACAGCGATTCTAAGCTTTCAAACGTTAGATGTAAAGAAATATTCTAATTTTGAGTGGACTTTTGCATACAAAAAATGCAATTTTAAATATGGGGAATTTGTGCATACATTTCATATAACTTTAATTATTTAGCATTTTTTACATTTACTGAATGTCTTCAATTATATTAAAGACATTTTTGGTCAATTTCAGAGAAATTTTTGCCATCTAGGCATGTCCGAGAGGTGCCTAGATAGCTTTTGGCTATGTAGTCTCCTATCTAGTCAGGGGTTGTCGCGTTTTCAATTCGTTAACCAACTTAACGAATCCCAGAGACTAGATAGGGATATGGCAATACTGAAAAATGTGTCTCGACTACACTTACACACATTCACCAGCAGTGTACATGTACAGCTATGTAGTCAGACTACATATATGTAGTCTGACTAGATAGGTCAGAATTGGCCCCCTGTCTATAATTTTGATTGTAGAGCAATTTTGTTCGGTTTATTTGTATTATCTGTGATATGTCTCGGTATTAAACTAAGAAAAAAAAAGAAAAAAAGAATAATAAAAGGAAAAAAAATAAGACAGTGTCTGAGACTTGAACCCATAATCTTTGCGTTGATGGTCTCGTGTTTTCTGCCTGCGCTACCGACTTGCTTACTTCTCTTCAGCAAATGTCCAAGAGTTGCATCGTCAATTTTTCTAATATACATGACGCTTCCTCTGTTTTCTGTTATTACATAATTATTCCTCATTTTTCACGACTGAGGCACATTTTAAGAATCCAATGAATGATTCCAGAAGACAATTAGGCAGTTAAAAATACAAAAATGACTAAAATCTTAGAAAAATTGCAATAGTAAACAATGAAATTTTGACAGTTCTCTCACAAATTTTCCCATACACAAATTTCATTACACAATACATAATTTTACTACTATTATGTTAGTATCGTACCACCAATATGATAGTAGTTTTACAATTTACAACCATAGTGCTTGTGAATTTACACAACTTTTCCCATACACATCTTTATTTCTCACACAATTTTTTACTGTGTGGTTATTGGTTTTATTATGCTCGACGTACAAAAACTTTTGTTTTGTAACTATATTTTTGGCGAAGCTGTTGTGCGTTGGGCATTCTGCACATAAAGATATTAACAATAATAATGGCAACGTTCCATAGAGGAACTTGGGCATTCCCGCAAGGGTAGTTCGGAAGACCCATTTTTATTTTTTCTTATACAGGGATGGGGTTATAAGTCCCATTCACCGTGAATCAAGTGCAGTGAAGTTCACTGGATGTAATTCGAACATCTTTAACGCCAGAACAATTTCTGGTGACCTAAAGAGGATTCGAATCAGGGACACTTGCATCATAGAACGACTGCTTCACCACTTGACCCATTGAGTGCCCCCCATAAAGATATTACTTTTGCTTTTTAACAAGGTCGTAGATCGACTCAATGTCAGAATTTGATAATTTTAATTCAATGACTTACAGCTATTTTCGAAACCTCCTAAATAATATTTTTCAAAATATCAAAATTTCTCTAAAAGAACAATATTTCTTAGAGATAGAGAAAATATGATCTTTAGGTAAATTTCCTATAAGAGTATGCTGATAAAAAATCTTTCAGGTTTTCTAGAAGCTCATGACAAATATAATGTCACATTTTGCCCCAGGTTTTCCTATTTTATAGGTACTTCATAAATATTTCTATGAAATGTTTAATATTTTGTAAATTATTATTTCTCTTGAGGTAATTGAAGCTCGCGAAAATAAAATGTTGTATAAAATCTATTAAAAATTTCTAGAGAAAACTCATCTTTAACTGAATACAATTGGCTTACATCTTTTTTGGCAGAAATCAAACGTACTTAGTAAAAGGGTAAGACGTTCCAGCAGAACATTTAAATTTAAAGCAATGAAAATTAAAAAAGTAATATTTTAATAATTGATTTTAAATTGCCAAAAAGATTCTTTTTATAATATAATTTAACTAAATGTTAACTTATATAAATAAGAAAACTATGTACAAAAAGATGTAAGCTAATGTTAATCCTAACACAACTCAGTAAAAAATTTTATATTTTTTTTCAAGACAGTGAAATACATTAAGTGGAGATTTACAATCCTCAAGCAATTTTTATTTTCTGAAATGATCAAAATGTGATTTTCTTTGTAATTAAAATAAATGAATAAATTTCTATTATTAAGAAAAATGTAATTAAGAAACTGTATAAAAAAGCTTCTTTTCATTAAAAAATTTACATTTATTGAAGGACAAAATATATAGAGAGTAATTTTAATTAAATGAAAAAAATACTTCTTCAGGGGACTGTAATATCGTCACACATAAAATTAAAAAGAAGAAAAAGATAAAATATTCATTAGCCAAATGTAATTTTTGTTATATAAAAAAAATATTGTATATTTTAAATGTAGGACTTTTTTGAAGTATAAATTGTGCATTTTCTTGCAATTGGAGGGTGAATGTGATCATTCAACAGCTCCATTTACCTAGAGGACTACAAAGTAACAACTTCCATGACCAAAGTTTACGTCAGCTTCTTTTCAGGCAAAAATGTGTATTTGGTGAAAGTGAGGAAAAATCGGTATTTGTATCACCTTTCATTCCACCCTCTGATTTTTTATCCCATACCGTCTGTCTTTTAAATTTATTCATTGTGCAAGCCCTTGAGAAGAACCATACAATACCTTAGCATCTCCCTTTTTTTGGATCGGCAATTTTCCACAATTCCTATTGAGGTAAAAGAGCATCTTAACGTTCTCAAATAGCGCAATTTTCGTGTTTTCAGCACCAAGACGCTAAGCTGAAAAATCTTGTATTGTTTGGGGGGAAAAGATGTTCAATCCCAAATTGCCTCTCAAATTTCCATGGTAGAGAGAGAGAGGGAAAAGTATTTTCAGGGAAGAGATGGAAATCAAAATCAAATTTTCCATATGAGAACGATTAGATTAGGCACTTCGCTAGTGACTGTATCTCTCTCCGTGTCCAAAATCTAATTGACGTATTACTCTATTAATTGCATGATAAACATGCCCTTTCGGTTGAGTGCTCAAAACCACGCAGAGGGGGTGAAGTTGATAAATCTCTCTGCCATCCAACTTCATATATACCAAGCCCCGTCAACTCCGAAAAGTCTGTTCCAAAATGCACCAGATGCGAGGGTGAATCCCATCCATTTACACAATTTACACATATGCGCTCACTCTGTGGCTGAAATCAACCTAATAATAATTCCATGTTCACCGGGGGATGATGCAAAGTTATGTTTTTTTCTGACCCATCAACCAAAAAAAAAGAGACGCATCATAAAGTAACATTAAAATAGAGTCAATTTCAATGTTGCGCCAAAAACTCTCATCATCCCTGGACAACAAAACCAGAAAACGCACCAAAAACATTTTTATCACATGTCACCAAGGAAATTACTAAATTGCTCATTCAGTTCAGGAGGGGAAGAATTTGCGAGGCGCAAAAATTCTCAATTAACTTTCAACGTGGAAGTCTCTATGTGGGAAGAAAAGGATTGAAGAGATTAGAAATTGTGCGAGTGCCTCTTAAGAGGGCTTCTTCTCGCAACCCCAGCACAATTTCACCGGCAATGAGGTGCTATTAGCCAAAAACACACAACGTGTACTTAAAATTGTTCCCCATCCACCTTTAAGACACCCTCATTCAATGCTACTCCCGCAACTCCCTGATGCTGTTACCTCTAATTGAAATATTACGTACAGCGTAGAAAACCTTTTGGAATTGAACGTAAAAAAACTGGCAGCAGTTTAAAAGCTTTTACATGGAAAATCTCAAAACTAGGTAAGTTAAGTGAATTTTTTAATTGTGTAAAAAAGCTAATTATAAAAAAAATCCTCAGAAAAAGCAGCATTTTTTGGTATTAAAATGTTCAAAAACTTTTAATTAAAATACAGGACGACTCCAATAGAGTCAACACATTTGATTCTTATATAGGGTAAAATGGTACAAGTTGGACATAGAGTGTTACAAGATGGACAATTCGCCGGTACAAGTTGGACAGGGATTTTTTTTAAGCACTAGGAACCAAATTATAAAACTAAAGCAATAAAAATATACAAATAAAAATGAAGTACTAAATTTATCAAGAAAAAACCATATCCAACTTATACCACTTTACCCTACCTGCAATATTTTAAGTTATTAATTTATTTTTGTAGTTACTATTTCACTCGTTAAAAATTGTCTCTGATTCTTATTTTACAAAAGTTGATGTAAAGTTTAGCATTAAACCTGGAATTTGATATATTTTTTCTCGGTATTCAAAATTTTTAGGGGTTGACTGTATTAAAGCTGTATTGTATTAATAATAATAAGGCTAAATTAATTTTTGCAAAAAATTGGATTTAATAAAATTCAAGAAAGCTTCCGCCACATTGAAAGTATTGGTTGGCTTACTCACTTTTAGAATTAGAATAAGGAACGCTTTAAAATTATTAGGGAATAATCAATTTTTACATACAATTCTTGTATAATCACGCGTATTGTAATTCTGCGATACGGTTCACCACGTCCTATTGGACTCACATTCACAGAGTAGATGTTTTAATTATCCCTGATTCCCAAAATGATCAGCTACAAAGGTTTGTCTAGTCATTCGTTTTACACAATATACTTGGTTTTGAAAGATATACCTTAAGAATCATCATATCTTCATCATCATTTTCAATCGCTTATCCCTATTGGGGTCGTAGGCATAGGACATCTAGGTTAGTAGCCCATGCCAGCCGATCCTCCTCGACTTCAGGAAAGAGTTCACGGTTAATCCCAATGCGCTGCAAAGCAAGATCCTGAATTTGATTCAGCCACCTTGCCCTAGGTCTGCCCCGAGGTCGACGCTTCTTCACAATGGCTTGCATAGCTTTTCTGGAGAATATCTTAAGATTGTTCGACAGTTTTTTTATTCTCGTATAATACACACATATCCATGATTAGCAACCTTTTGTAACCTATAAGGGAATTTGGGGCACCATTGCACACTTTTGAAAGATGAGGATCTGACTGGCTCTCCAAAGAAATCCGTTAATTTTGGTAAATTTTGTTTACATCATGTTATACAGCCTTGCTTATAGGCTACACAAAACGAGAACGACCATCCAAATTGAGCACGAATGATAAGTTCAATATTGCACGCAAGGCCAGAATAGTTCATTTTGCAATATTCAGAAAAGAGAATGCAGTTCGTTTGGGCTCATCTCAATACTTAACAGGGTAAGTGTGCCAAATTTCGGAATAGTTGCATGCAACTAGCATGATGCAAGCGTCAAAGTCTTAAGTTTGAATTGAAATGTAATATTTTTAATACAAATTGATTTATTGTATATTCCTGTTTGTTATATTATGTAACCTGGGCATCAATCAATAAATTATTATTATTTTTTTATTTTTTCATTACTTCTTTTTTAGGAGTGTTTCTTGGAACCTTGTAGAAAGGTTATCGTCTTTATTTTATATAAAATCATACTTAATATATTTTAAAATTAATAAAAATGTAGACATAGCTCTGGTGGCATATTTTGGCCACCTTTATTCTCATAGTTTCTGTGACCATCCGTAATTCTTCCAAAGTTTTCTTCACATCATCTCTTTAGTGGAACCGACATATTTTGTTATTTTTTGCATTGAATAATCTCTAGATGTACACAAAAACTAAAAATTCGGGAATTTGAAGATCAAAAGTGGCCGAAATTTGGGACAATTGCCCTATAACCCCCCCCCCCCCCCCGGCCAAGAAACATTATGGACAAACGGCTTGTGAACCGATGAAACTGAGATAAATTTGTTCGGAATGGGTAGAAAACGCACAGTAAGGTGAAAATTGAAATTTTTTCAAGAAGTTTTATGAGTCCTAGTACTAATCTACTATCCTAGATTACTAGTATTTGGTGTAAGATTTGTAATGGAACTTGCTGACTTTCATTTACTGCTGTTGATACATGAAATGCAAATTGATATTATGCTTAAAAATAAGAATAATTCTCTTATAGAAGCCATTCATAAAATCGAACGGTTAGTAAAATATTCCATTTTGATCTATGTAGGGTAGGTAATACAAAAAAAATCAGAAATTATTTTACAGAAGGTATGCACGGTATGCAGGCATAATGCACACGGGTGAGCTTTCAAACGATGCGAGTTTCCTTTCCTTCCTTTTAGTCGTAAGTCAACAATAATCAAAAAACTATTGAGACGAAGTTTATTGGTTTTTACACACTAGAGAAATTTATGTGCATATTGAAGAGTTTTTCCCATACAAACATAACGAATTTAATTATAGGGTAAGGAACCTTCGTAACAATTTATTAACAATAATGCGGTGATCGTCGGATGGGAAATTTCAGCCCAGAATAAAAACCTTTTCTTCCCAGAGCTTTCGGTGCCCTATGTACCTTCTTCAGTGGTCGAAAATGTCAGGCTCCTGGGGCTTTGTCTTTCTGAATACCAAAAAGACGCCAAGAAAAAGAAAAAGAGAGTCATTAGCCAAACAATTTTATTTAATTTTGTTTAATTTGTGTAGTGAATTTATTGTAAAAAGTAAAAAGTATTGTAAAAGTGTAGTAAAGTTTATTGTAAAGTAGTAAACCTGACATTTTCGACCACTGAAGAAAGTGCGTAGTGCACCGAAAGCTCTGGGAAGAAAAGTTTTTTATTCTGGGCTGAAATTTCCCATCCGACGATCACCGGATTATTATCAATAGCGAATTTGTTTCAATATGGACATAAATTTCTGCGGTGTGTATAGGCCATATGATTATCTATTTTATGGTGAAGATGACAAACTAGATTAAAGGCTTTTTTCCGTATATGAATCATGCCCGCATTTCCTACCAACTTAAAATTCCAAAATGGTTTGTAAGCTATTAATTGTCCCTTTTCAAAAAAATATTGTACTATTACTAAAAATTTGTAGTGTTTTATATTAAAAATTTGTAGAGTTATGGAAATTATGAAATTCTTTCTTAATCAAAAAACGATTTTTTTTAAAAATTTACGAAAAAAATATAGTAAAGACATTTCAGTGTATATTTTATGACGGCGTATTCTACACAAAGTTGTACCCTCAGTAGACAATGCTAATAGCATTATTTTCATCTAATTTCACCATCAAGAAGCGCTCCCCATTTTGGCAGCAAAACACATTATATGATAGAGAAAATCTGTGTTTAATGGTTGAGAGATGTTTCATCTTGTGAAAATGAGGAGGGACTTGTTTTCCTCCCCACATTGTTGTTGGTGGCTTGGAGTGACTTGGGTGTTCATTTTGCCACCCTCCTGGGTACAAACCCATCAACCCTTAATAGCTTGATGGCATATAAATTGTACAGTCATAAATGCTTGCTAATAGAACAGAAAATCCACTTTCATGTGGCGGTAAATTAAAATAATTCGCCATGTGTCTCCTTTTATTTTATTTATCATCTCTCTACTCCACTCGTATTATGTTACAAAAGGCAATGGTGTGGGGAGCTTAGTCGAGAGGTGAAATGTGCCAAATCTTAAGTCTTTTTATTTATAAGCTGATTTGTGACTCTATATTGCAATACATTGTCCCTCAAAATTATCCTGATAGGGTGTTTCGGGTGGTTTTCTTTTTTTTTATTTCTAAAAGAAAACATTATTTTTTGTCTTTTGAGGTGAAGGATCTTCATCTCTCATTTCTCTCTCCATGTCATCTTCATCGTAGCAGAAGAAGGACAATTTGAACGCATACAAGATACGAAGATTTTTAAGCATCACTTTGGACTTGTATAATGGCGCTAAACATGGGGTATAATAGGAAATAAACTCAAGTTTCAAATTGCATGCACAATAGGATAAATGTTTGTGACTATTATATACTGAATATTGTTATATTATGAAGTGTGAGTTTAGTTATAAAAAAAATCCTGCAGACAGGATTTAGAGACTTGTTGTTTTGTTCCCCTGTCAAGTATCTCCATTTAACACGATAATTTAATTTAAAATTGATATTTCACTCTAGTAGAGAATTTATATACGACTCTGTAATCAGAAACTAACGACTGGAGGTGTTACAATAATTGTATTTCTCTTTGACACTCAGACATACTGAATTTTTATTGAATTGCAACTTGAGCTTGTTTTTTTTCTCTTGGAGATTTATTTTTTGAAAAAATAAATAATAAACTCACATATATTATTACAGAGAGAACTAGTGATTTCCCATTGAATAAATTGTAGAGCATTTAACGCCACATGAATTTTTGTAGCCAGAGGGCATATAAACCGTATGTTAAATGCATTTTTATTTCAATTCTTTTAAACAATGTCCAGTATGTTATTGGGCTTTCCCATGCAGGAAATATATTACAGATTCTCTCATGTACACAATAAATGGCGTATGAGTAGCAACAATGGTATCCGGAAACCTATGAAATAGAGGCCAACCCCTTTAAGCTTTATAATAAACGAGCAGGAAAATCACAGCGATAAAATATGAGATTTATTGAATAACTATTATTTTTGTGTATGTATGTAGAAGGTTCAAACGGACAAATATGGCTTTTCAGCAGATTATGTAGTTTATATGATCATATGCTTTTGGAAATAGTTTGCAATTTATTCAGTGTTCAGTATAATACCGAATAGCTGCAAACGAAACAAACTTTGCGAAAGTTTATGCATTTCTGGATATTTATGTAAAGGAAATCTAATCGATAATGCTAAGCGCTCAATATATGACAGTTTAGGATAAATAATTATGGGGGAGGTGGGGCTACTTTGAGCTGTGGGGCTACATTGTTTTACGTTTTTTCGCATATTTCTAATTGAAACTGGGTTTTAACATGATGTAATTTGGAATGACTAAATAATTGTGGATTGAAATAAAATACTTGTAAGAACCAGCTTCATTTAAAAATAGACGAAAAAGTCGTATAACAATCTAGCCCCACAGCTCAAAGTAGCCCCACCTCCCCCTACTGCCAAATTTTACTACGCCTAAGTGTATTTGGGCCCTAATTCAACAATATATTTCTTCATGATTTTTCTTTTGTTCATTTAAAACAGTGCAGTAGGGAAATCAGAAAGTTTTAAGTTGTAAGGTAAAGGCCGTGTAGTCGGCCGGTTCCTTAACTCGGCCAGTGGAATTATTTAATTAACGTTTTATTGTGAATTGCTAAACTTTTCACTGATTTGCATTATGTA
The DNA here is from genome assembly GCF_024763615.1 of Phlebotomus papatasi. Lineage (NCBI taxonomy): Eukaryota > Metazoa > Arthropoda > Insecta > Diptera > Psychodidae > Phlebotomus > Phlebotomus papatasi. The sequence continues at coordinate 48,022,365 of NC_077222.1, forward strand.
TAATGTAATAGACCTTATAATATTAGTCGGGTTGGGTTAGACCATGTTATAGCAAATTTGATTAAATTGATTAAATAAACCCCACTACTGGTCAAGTTGAGGAACCAGCCGACTACAGGGCCTTTACCTTATGTCATTGAACCTTATCTCATTTTAGCGTACTTGACAATAGTTCAACTCATAAAATTATACTTTAAAAGAAAGTTTCGAAAGTTTTTTGTCAATCTATAACTTTGACTAAAACCTGATTAAATCGATTTTTTTCACCTTTTCAATAATTTTTGAGTTTGTTTTTGGTGCGTCGTTGGCATTACTCCTACGGCTTCATTACTTTATTCTAAACTAAACCAAATTATTATTTAAAAGCCATTTTAATCAAGCTTTATAAATTTATATCGAATTTTTCCATAAACCAAATATGCAATGAAATTTATTCCTAATTAAGTTCTTTTATCAAGCTTATCACTAGCTTTTACTTTTTTAATTGAAGTCTAAGAGTAAAAAAGACTATAAGGCAAATTCAAATATTTTAGTGTTTTTACGTCGAAAAATGTTAGAATATTTGTTTCAGAATTAGAAGTCCTTGAAAATTAGAAGATATTCAAATTAAATTTGAATTCTTGAATTTGAATTGAATTTGAATTTATTTCATCTCATTCTTGATGTTTTCCACCCCAAATGCGTCCACCACCGTCTTAGCGTTGACTCCAACCTTCAGGATTAAACGGAGGAAATGTCCTTTTTCTGGTTGTACGTTTTGGTTTTACAATATACTTTACATTTCATTGGGGCTAGGCCAGTTAAAAAGAAAGTGAGCAAGATTGCCAAGCTAATCTAATCAGCTATGGCAATTCAATTTTAACCTAATTTCATAACTTCTCATATAAAAACCACTGTGCGTGATTGCCTGGTATACCGTAGATGCGGGTGAATTTGCCCTCGGTGACTTTTCACAACTACTCTTCGTGAACTTTTCTTTTATTGTAGCACTTAAGGAAAGTCTTCATCCAACCTATCTGCTATTTCTGCTAGCTGTAAGGTACCCGTAGCTTCAACACTAAACCTACCAAGACCGGTCAAATTGACCGGTTTATAAACATTTTAAAATTAACCCTCTAACGGGTAAGACCGCCTCCAGGTGGTCTTTACAAAAATAACATTTACAGCGACAAAAAAGGTTTTATTTATTTAAAAGTGCTATAGGGGAAACTGGGGCACCACCAAACAGGGGTACCACCAAACACTGCGATTTTTTAAATAGGTATAATATTTCAGAGAATGAGACTTACATGAAATCATAGATACTATAGGGATGCTTGTCCAGAGAAAGAATGATCCACATAGTTCAAGTAGTTTAGAAATAAGAATCTTTTTTCGCAAAATTGTGAGATTTTGATAATTATAGTCACTTATATATCTACCTTGGGCACTCAATGGGTCAAGTGGTAGAGCACTCGCTCTATGATGCAAGTGTCCCGGGTTCGAATCCCCTTTAGGTCACCAGGAATTTTTCTGGCGTTAAAGGTGTTCGGATTGCATCCAGTGAGCTTCACTGCATTTGTTTCCACGGGCATAGGACTGACAATCTCATCCCGTACAAGAAAAAATAATAATGCATGTCTAGAAATCCCCTTGCGGGAAGGCCTAGTTTCTTCATGGAATGTTGTGCCAGCATTATTATTATTATTATTATATATCTACCTGGAAAATAAAACTGAAATAAGTTACATCAAATTTCACTACACCAGTACTTTCCTACATGTTTTGGGATAATATTTATGTATCTACTAAAGAAATTAATGTTCACATTTTTTCAAAAGAATATAAAATCCATCACAAAACAGAGATTTGGGCACCAACAAACAGGCAAATTTCTCACAATTGCAGATGTCGCGAACGTAGCTTGAATGGCAAAATTTTTCCTCTTATCTTTCTTACTCTCCAGCTCCCTCTTTGTTCGATTTCTGAAATTTTTATCCATTCATGGAATTTTCATTCAAGAAACAGGAGAAATATAGTTTCAAGGACCCAATTTTACATTAAATGATTCTTAATGATTCTTAAATGATTTTAATCAAGTATTGACGAATCACTTCTCGATTTCATTACAAATAATCAGAAGAGCGCGCAAAATTTGAACTTTAGGTATAGTGTTTGCCACGATTTTAGTGGCGCTGCTTTTCAGTCAGAAGTCGAATGTTGTCAAAATGATGAAAAATCCATTGAAAAATATGTTCGGTGTGCAGTGCTTTAGTTTTTTGCTATTTTGGTCACTCATTCTAAATTTTGCAATGCTTTTTTGAGAATTATTTACATTTTCAGTACCTTCTTTATAATTAAGAGTTGTAGTGAATGCCCAAAATAACTTCAATGGGTGAAAAAAAACAGGTGTTTTTTGGTGCCCCAGAAAGTGTTTAGTGGTACCCCGGGTGGTTGGAAAAAAGCGAAAAATGCATCGTGATACAATTTTCCTTTTTATGGAAAATTGAAGTGCTTCACATCATCCTTGTATACATTAATATCCAGCCTATACCTAAGACTATAACGTGGGGTAAGCAACATTTTTCTAAAATTCACAGTTTTCTTAGGAAATTCAGTCAAAATCGCATCTTTCAAAAGTGTTTGGTGGTACCCCAGTTTCCCCTAGTCATAAACATCTCTTGAAAGTTTGAACTCATTTTGACTCCTCGTTTTGTTGCTATTCCCAGTTTTTTGTGACAGGTCAGAGAAAAAGCAACAAAAAAATATTAGTGCAAAAAACTCACTTCCAATTTCCATAAAAATACCGATTTAAAGTTATCTGACTAAAATAAATTTATTTTTTACTGAAAGATATGTTATTCTACTTTGAATATTTTATTTAAAAAATTTGAAAAAACTAAAAATCTGAATTTTAGAAGCAAAAAGAATTTCAAAAATTTTTCAAAGAATGGATGGTTTTTTCGACTTTATTGAATCGTTAGAAAACATTGTTTTAGAACGTTTTTTTCGCATATTAAAGAAAACACAGTTAGAGGGTTAACACATATTTAAATGGTACAATATCGCTATCAAACTTTATGATTTTCTTAAAATATGTTTGTAATATATTTTTCAATATTGAAATTTTAATATTATTCCTCTTTTTCAAGAAAAAAATCTTGAGTATCCTACCTACCGTGGTCTGTCATTTGACCGAGCGCGCTGGCAAA